>NC_091741.1:77983062-78095562 GCF_043380555.1 Nothobranchius furzeri
TCTGGGGTCGGGTTTCGCTGGAATGCCTGCAAGTAGTGACCATCTGAATAGGTGCCCTGTGTTCACTCAGTTGGACAAACAAGCTAATACATGTTAGGAGGACAGAAACAACAAGCTCTGCCTAATTAGCTGTATAACAAAGCAGCAGCTCAATAAATGTCTTCTGTGAGATTGGACCACTGTTACAGCCAGAAACCTAATGGCTCAGAGAGAATGAGTGATTATTGGTCTCTGAGTATTTGACAATGGAACCTGTACTGCAAAGACATCCATTGTAGAGACAGAAGTCCCTACAATAAGGGCTCGTTGAAGCACCATGTAGTTTAATCCTGCTAGATTGGTGAATTTTAATACACACTATAGGATGCATGTGTATAAATGGCATTAAAAGAAGCTATGTTTAAATTAGTCAGCTGTCATGTGCTTTGACATAGCTATGACATTAGCTGGTTAAATAGTTGTTTTAAATAGCTTATTCTGGACTTTATTTAGGTTGTGTTATTTAGGTTCGCTACCTTTTGTCCTGGTATTGATCTTTGAGATGCAGAAAACATGGATTCAGCTGTTTCTAACGGCTGAGTCATGCAGGTTAAACCTACTTTACCTTTACAGAACTGTGTTGTCATCCACAAAGGGAAACCCATAAACTGGTTTTTATGGTAATGGCTTTACGAGACTCAAACCCTCTTACCTAGGTTAGATGGTTTTTAGTTCTTTTCTTTTTTTTAAATACTTTTCACAGACATTGCTTTTCACTCTCGTATGAGTGTGGGATGGTGAACAACAAATGGTTTGTTTGTGGGCCATGAAACAAAAACAGGATTGTTTGAACAAACAGGTTTTACCTAAACATAAGAACAACTAAACACTTGCACACCACCAGAAGTCTCCATGAATAGAACTAAAATTTAACCCTTGTAGGAGATTACTTGAGGTATTAAAAGCAAAAGGGATTCAAAAACTGAATTAAGAGCTGTGGTATTAAATAAACTGGGACTCAGGCTAGCTTAATCTTAGCTCTGTTTCAACATCTCCAAACCAAAGGGTAACGAGACTAGACCACAACAGCCTACACAATCAAACTAACTTGTTTTACAAAAGGTCTCCACAAACTAACTAATCCTCAGTAGACTTAAATTCACAGGCTTCTCTTAAGCACACAACACACACTCATTCCTAAGAACATACTACAAAGTTAGCAAGCTAAGGGAAGAAGAGGGTCTGCAGTACAGGTCCGTGTCCCGGCGGTTTGCTTTTAAATCTGAGGCTCATCAGCTAAGCAAAGCAGGTGTGAAGCATAGAGCTCGTCTGCTTTAATGCTGTCCCACCTCCTGATCTGCACAGAGCACATTCAGGGGTGGAGCTGTCCGCGGTACTGAATCAGGCGACTGCAGAGGTGTCCCAAACACATAGGCAGTCGTAGCGGGTCAAAAACGCATCTATTATGTTATGCGCCACTTACGCATCCAGTGGAAAGGTTAGGTTAGTCTGTATTACTGCATTGTTATTTAGAAATTTTAATACATAAACACAGCATTTATTTACTGAACTGCTGTCACGTTTCAAAAAAAATAATATGACAATAAAGCACTGCAGTAATCACTGCAAACACATATCCCTTGATTGTCACATAAAATGTTAATCACGCTAAACCGCACAATCATGATGCTGGGAGGGGAGGTTGTGTAGCAAAGGTGACAGAAGGTTTCCTGTCTCTGACAAGGCCTGTCCAAAACCTCTTGGGAAGCTTTGCTGTGGGCAAAGTATAGCTGCAGGCTCCATCTCAGCTCTCCAACAGTTTTGGACTCCATAAATAAAAAGGGGCAGACAGTGGCAAAGACAATGAGAAACTGAGGACAATACAGAAAGGAGGTTGGGAGCCTGAATAAGAAGCAGACAGTTGGTTGTCCTGAAAACAAAAAAGAGCCAAACAGTGATTTGTTGTTCGGAACAGAGGCAGATTGTGAATGCATAGTTGGAAGACACTGAGAACAAAAAAAGAAAGCGCTGCAGTACTGAGATAAGGCTCTCAATACAAAGGTAAAACGGGGGGCAAGATGCTAAAAACCTAAAACAAATGTACTCGCATCATGCTTTCCAGATTGTGTCCTAGAGATTTACATTTTAAAAATTCAGAGCACATTAATTAGAAGACAATGTTTTGCACAGAAGAGGAGAGCTTTCAAATGTATTACACCCAAACTTTTTTGTTATCTTCCATTTAATTTATCCTATTACATTTAGCAGTATTGACTATTCCATTAACTTTGAACCGTTACAAATGGAAACAGAATGTTGTCCCAGCAGGGCTAAGTATATTTATCTAAACTGAGCTGCACAGTGCTGTAGGCAAAATAGACTAGTGCTAATATTTAGCATATAATTTATTCTGTTAACATTTAAATAATAAATCATTATGCTGGTAAAGTCAAATCTAAAACAAACTGCTATTTAGCAGTCAGATGAAAGTGTAGTAAGAAAGAATAGCAGAAGTTCAACTCGATTTTCTGTTCTGGTGATGGCAGTTTGTCTTTGTAAGTTTGAATTTGACGTTTAGAGCTTTTAGTTTTATCTTCATTAGTTTTTTAATTTCCTTAATCTGGATTTATTGTTCAGTGTCTTTGCTGCCCTTGTTGGAAACTTTTACTAGTTTTCACATAATGAGCAAAATGTCTATGTATTTCATATTTGCTGTGAAAAACTATCACCCTGAGCAGATTGAGGAAGAGGAATTGTTTCCACGGAGGAGATGGAAGCTGGAGAGTTTGTGCAGAAGAATGAACCCTTTTAGGTTGTCATGTTTTATTCATTCTAATATCCACACGGGAGGCATTAAGTGCATAGAGCTGCTACTTCCACACAGCCAACATGGGGACAATGCTAGTTTAGGTTGGGTCAGTGAACAAACTGCAATGGAGCATAATATGAACAGCATTTGAGACAGTTAGTGGTACTCTGTAGATATTCAAACAGTCAACTGAACTAGTAAAACAGTGCAGAGATGTTGAGAAATGACTGTATTTAAAATGTTCTGCCCTTTTCCCATCTGCTATATTTAAACATGTCTATGTCACAAATATAGTAGATGTTATAAAAACAGTCATATGAAGGCAATTCTTCTAACCTGCAGAAGGTTTGATGTATAGTACTGGCTTTTTTCTTTACTTTTCAACAACCTTGCTGCTCAGTAATTGGTAGAGGCATTAGTACTTTGTTCTGCTATGCAGTGACATTTAAAATGTCTTCTAAAGGGTTGTATAAGGTTGTGCACACACATATTTCAGAGCATGATGGCAAGAAACCTGCAAGGTGCTGCACAATAGCAATCATAAGGAAGAAAGGTGGTGGTGCAGGAGTGCTGAACTAAAAAAAAATGTGTGTGTGTGTGTGTGTGTGGGGGGGGGGGGGTTGTAAAAATGATAATTTTTCTTTCAAATTAGTAACATATTATGGTGGTACAGTCAGGGGAGGTCCAACATCCTTTCACTCCACAGTTCATCTACCAAATATTGGATAGATAAAACCTCAGCTGCAAAACAACATTTTGTACCATGTAGTTTTCATTTTCTCATTTTTTTCATTATTACTTTATGAATGTTAACACAAACTTCAAAACAGGAAAACTACTCACAATAATTAAAGTGAAGGTATGCATAATTTGAGGTGGGTTAAAGAGCAAATTGCAGGTTACATTTTTTTTTCTAATTCATATAAAATGCTGTCCAAAAAATCCTATTTGAAATGTTTATCGTGGATATTTAACTTTAAAATACATAACAGCAGAGTTTGCTAGTAAAAAGTGGCCTTTCTCAGCAAAGCTTCTAAAAAGACTCTTTTTTCCTAAATCTGAACCTCTGACGTCACCAAAGGGAGTTATAAAGTTACCAAACCAACTTATTTGGTTTATGCTTGATGCATTCACTTTCCACGCGGTGATGCGGCTCGCGGATGGAACACGCTTCACAACTCGCAGTGTTTATGGTTCATGCGGCTCGTCTCTGCGGTGAGCCAATATTCTCCCAAACTGAACGGGGCAGCATGGAGCTCTACGGCATGCATCCAACACTACACCATAGTAGAAGTAGAAATTACTGTTTACAACATGGCATTCCAGCATTTTTAACAGCGTCCTCGTCTTTTCCGACTATCCGAGCTATTTCTCTCCAAGAATTATTAACAAAATGTTGATCACGGTGATCTCTGAGAGCCAAATCATAAAAATGTCTGTATTTACGAACCTCTGCCATATTAGTTCTTGCCGGTCCGCCATGTTTTTCCGCGTCCGTCTGTCCGCGTCGTTAGAAATTTTCCGAGGTGCGCGTTGCAGAAATTTTGAGCTGTGCGGAGACGCGGTGGAGGGGCGTGGTTGTTAAAATGACGCAATTTCGCAGCGCGGACCTCGCGGACGCGTCAAGCATAAACCAACCTTTCAGGTTGTTTTATGCTTGATGTGTAAACCTTATATGCTAGGTTTATGTTTATGCTATGGTAGAGAGGTCGTGTTATCGAGTCAGTGTGTGTGTGTGTGTTTACTAGTGTTGGGTTGTGTTCATGTTCATAAACTATAGTGTGTGAAGGCTGTACCAACTCCAGCCTGTCTGGACGAGTTCACGGGTTTCCAGATAAGAGAAACAATGCCTCTATCTCTGTGTCTGAGGGCGTTTCTGCAGCTGAAAAGACGCACTTCTGTAGGCCACATCGGTCGTTACCGGGACAGGGAGGTCCGCGTTGGGCTCCGGAGATCGTGGTGGGGTTTAAAAAATGAAATGCGGATTTCTGGTGCTCAGATCAACTGGACTGGCTTGCTGGTGTTTGGGTCGGATCCAGCTCACAGAAGCCCACATGAGCTCCAGAACCGGAAGCTCTCCCTCTCTCTAAAGCACTAAACCATGTTAGGTGAACAGATATTGAGTATGAGACCGCTGACAGACGTTCATTAGTATTACTATTATATTAACTGACCAGTACTATTTTAGTTGTCTGGTACACGATAGTAATCTGTACTATATTTTAATGTTAGCACACGGGTTTAAGCTAGCATCGTGAACTCACCTGCTGCTGCCCCCCCGCTGCTTCTCCTTCTCAATCTCTCTGCTTTGTTTTCTCCCTCTGGTTTGTCTCTGCCCTCTGGGGCATGCAGCAAACTCATAACTTTATGTGTTTGGTCCATCAGAAGTAGAATTATAAACATTTAAAGTCTCCTCTGTGTCAGAGCCGCATTAGAATCCATAGTTTTCTCTGGGGCTTCCTCAGGGCTTCCTCAGATTATGTCACTTGGTTTGGGAAAAAAAAACTTTCTGACAAAAATGACTCTAAAAGCCTAAATAATTTTTTTGTGTAAAAAAAAAACTTTTAAAACGAGTTTCTGTTATGTTTCTCTAAACATTGGTTCATGGGAGTCTCTAACCTGCAGTTTGCTGTTTAAACTTAGGGGTTAACAGTAAATTACAATGGTTTGCAAAGTTGCAAAAGTAAAAAAAAAAAAAAGAAAACTACAATCTTAAAAGGTTATTTTAAAAAGGTTTCATTGGCTTTATTTACTTTAAACTTTAAACATTTACAACAGGCATCAATTGAAGATCTGTAAGTGAGAATAAAAGAATCATAATGAAATAAACATTTGAAATACATCAGTCTGTGTGGAATGAATTAATATAATATTCATGTTTCACTGTTTGAATGAAATTCCTGAAATAAATAAACTTTGTCATGATATTCTAATTTTTTGACCAGCACCCATTTGCTTGAAAGACTGTTGTACCGTCAAATCAAATGGTCATCCATTTTTAAACTGGTCAAACAAAAATCTTTTGCATAACTTGCAAAGACAATGTGTGGATATTAGTTATTTTAAGGTTACAAACTCCATTTTGTAACTGCCCCCATTTGGATGAACTGTTTAAACGATTGGATCAGAGCTGAGGTCAACAGATAACTCAAAATATCGGAATTATCAACGTTAAAGTGGTAAGAAACAGTCAAGGTCTTTCAATCAGCGCGCCTGCTGAACATATAGGAGTCCAGTATTCTACTTCGATATTTACAATGGTAAATCATACAAGAGGATTTCTACTCTTATAAAAAGTGGATTTCAGAAAAAAGGAAGGGGGGGGGGGGGGGGGGCACTGTTGCCTATCTCCAGCGGTCAACGGGCAATCAGGCGGGGTACCCCCTGGACAGAGAGCCAGTCCATCGCAGGGCAACACAGAGACACACAGGACAACCAATCATGCACACACACACTCACACCTAGGGACAATTTAGACAGACCAATTAACCTAACAGTCATGTTTTTGGACTGTGGGAGGAAGCCGGAGTACCTGGAGAGAACCCACGCATGCACAGGGAGAACGTGCAAACTCCATGCAGAAATATCCCAGGCCGGGAAGCGAACCCAGGACCTTCTTGCTGCAAGGCAACAGCTCTAACCACTGTGCAGCCCTAGTTCATTTAAATGTGCAGATTCTGTAGAATTTGTTCCCTGAATACTTTTTTTATTTATTTTTTTGCTGTTCTGAAGTAATGGTGCTTCTATTACCTCTAAGTAATCTTTGGTTTGTTCATTGTTGTTGTAAGATTTTCTCCACAGTTGCAGCCTAAGCGATGAACTTTTGCCACAAGAAAGCATTAAAATCCGGTCATGTCTGTTGTGTGCAGTTACGGACTTTCTTACAAAAAATAACATTTTGAAATTAAGTTGTTTTTAATTATTTTTCTAATCTGTTTTAATGTGTTTCTAAAGAAACCTGTCTGGTAAGTGGAACTATTAATATTTTAAACACACCACCAAAGACAACATTTAAAGTCTCATTAGTGCTGTAAGAACAAATCCATTAAAGAAATTGAATGAATCTGTTAGGACAACAACAAGAAATACTGTCAGATAAGATGAGATTCAGATTCAGATTCCTTTAGTTGTCATTTCTGTGCAACAAGTGGACAGGAGCGAAATTCCGTTTGCAGCAGCTCAACGCAGAAAGTACAAACCACTATGAGAACAAAGACAAAAGACAATTTAAAATGAATACATTGTTTAAAAAAAGGTACCTTAAAAAATCTACCAGAAAGCAAGAGGGAAATCAGTGGATCCTGAGGAAGGTGGAATAGGTGGGGAGAGCAGAATAAAGAGAGAGGGGTTGAAGAAGATCATACAAAAGCCAGCTTGAACAAGTGAGTCTTCAGCTGCTTTTTAAAGGAGACCACTCAGTCCACTGATCTCAGTCAGGCTCAGGGAGAGAGAGTTCCAGAGTCTGGGGGCCACAGCAGCAAATGATCTGTCACCTTTGGTCTTTAGCCTGGTGCGCTGCACAACCAGTAGGCTTTGATCACTGGACCTCAGGGACCTGCTGGGGGAGTAGGGACTAAGAAGATCACCAATGTAAGATGGTGCTTGTCCATGTAAGGCCCTACAGACCAGAACCAGGATCTTGAAATGAACCCTGAAGTTGACTGGCAGCCAGTGAAGCTGGAGGAGAAGCGGGGTGATGTGGGTGTGTGTGGAGGACTTGGTCAGAAGCCGAGCACAGGCATTCTGAACCACCTGTAGACGGTTCAGGGAGGTTCTGCTCAGACACGTGAAAAGAGAGTTGCAGTAGTCTTAGTGTGATGACGGTGTGGATAACTGTCTCAAGTTCAGAGCGGGACAGAATGGGACTCAGCTTAGCAATGTTCCTGAGATGGAAGAAGGAAGAGCGAACAAGAGAACTGACATGAGTGTTAGCAGAGTCATCAATCGTGCTGACGGAGGAAATAATACAGCCACATCACAGCTTAGCTTCTCAATCAGGGAACACCTGGTTTATTTTTGTCACGTCTTTTATGCGTCACTGACAGCGATCTCATTGGCTGAATTAAACCACATGACATTAGTTAACAAAAGATAATCCATACGTGTTTATAATATAAACATATAAAGATAAAGATATACATACAGAGATAAAACAAATGAGAACACGAACATGATAATGTAATATAAATCAATATTAAATCATGATCTTTTGTAGATCTCAGTTCTTAACACCCCCACTTGTTCTCACTTTGTCTTACTTTCTTTGTCTTTTATTCCTGACTTCTCTTATTTTCCAAACAATATGTTTTTATATTTCTTCAATGCTGTTTTTGTTGCTGGTTTTGTCATTCCGTCTGCTACCATCTGATCAGTTTGACAATATTGTAGCATCACTTTCCCATCGTTCACACATGATCTTATAAAATGGTATTTTATGTCTATGTGTTTGCATCTCTGCCTGATGACAGAGTTCTTTGCTAAAGCAATAGTACCCTGGTTGTCCTTTAAGATTAAGGGTGTCATCATGTCCTGTGCATACATACTCGGCAACAAATATGAAAGGTACAATCATTCCTGTATAGTTGCTAATGCAATGTATTCTGCTTCACAACTTGATAAAGCTACAGTTGGTTGTTTCTTTGTCTTCCATGATATCAATGCACTTTCATCATTAAGTTTAATGCAGTAACCCGATGTGCTGCGTCTGTCCATTACATCACCAGCCCTGTCTGCATCACTGTAAGCCTGTACTCTTAGTTTTGTCTCATTTGGTCTGTAAGTTAGAGTTTTTCCTGTTGTACCTTTTAGATACCTTAGTACATGAGTCACAGTAATCCAATGTTCTTCAGTCGGGTCTTTGATATACTGTGATAACTTGCTTACAATAAAGCTTAGGCCTGGTCTTGTACATGATGTCAAATAAAGAAGACTACCTACTGCTTCTCTATACAGTCGTACGTCTGATTTTCTTTGCACTATCATTGTAGTCTCTCTTCTGTTCACATGGTGTTGCCCTTGTTCTACATTCATGCATATTGAATCTTTCTAATATCTGTTCAGCGTGCCTTTGTTGAGTCATCTGAATGCAGTTATCATTCTGTTCAAACTCTATACCGATAAAATGTTTTAGTGAACCCATGTCCTTCATTCTGAATCCCCACAAAAATAAACAATAATGAACAAGAGTCTGCTTCTAGACCTGCAGAAAGAGAAAGAGCAGAAAAAAAGGGACACACAACAATACATCAGGAGCAAGCTATCACTGCGTCAACATGATGATGAAACATAAAATTAACACTGTTTAACTGAACAATCACACGATAATAAATCATCGTGCATGTAGTGGCAACGACAGCCTTAAGACAAGTGTTGAACATGCCCAAGTCCATACTTTTGAGAGCACCATGTGAGCACCTGTGTGTGTACACGTGCTTGTTTATGTAAGGTTTCTCTATTGGAGCGTCCAATAGAGAGTGCGATGGACCACAGATCCGCCCCCTAAAGATGCGTAGGAGACGGGGGGAGCTCCAAGTCCCAGAGATCCAGGCGCTGCCCCAGAACACAGGAACCCCAAGGAGACTGCAACCAGAAAGGCCCCCGCCCCCCCGAGAGGTACAGAGGATCGCCCCGGGGGGCCACAACCAGCAGCCGGCAGAGTCCCGGGAGATATCAGCGGCAAGCCCACAGGCCCGCCCGCAGCCTCTCACCCCCTAGCCGGCCGAGCCTGGGACCCAGCGACCCGGGACCCAGGGGCGACCACCCCCGCCGGGGACCCAGCAGAGCCCAGGGACCCAGACCCCACCAGGCAGCCACCGGGATGTATCAAGCAGACTCCAAAAATCTTAAACCCCCTGACCCGGGAGCCACAAACACACAGGCAGACCAAGGCACCACACCCCACACCAGGTCTGGCAGGGGGAGGGGAGACGAGGATCTATATCATCAAAAGAAGTCCCAGGAGAGGGGAGGAGTCAAAGGCCCCACCTGACATATACAGTCATACACAAACACAGTCACACACTCCCTCCCTCATGCTCACACATGCACATACAACCAAAGACTTACAAAAATGCACGTCGGACACCCACTCATGCTCCTCATACACACCCTATTCACTCTGGTCCCGGTACTGCTGCACAAGTTTCACCACCAGATTCATCTTTGTGAGTGTATGACGTTTTCACCACTCGAGGTTGTAAGACAGTTGTTATGCCATCCTCCTCAGGGATAAGAACTGTTTGTGTCTGCCTCTCTTCAACATTTTTGCTTACAAACTTTACCAGTCTAACCTTCTGCACACTCTTGTTCAAAGGAAAGTAAATGAGATATGCAGGACTGTATTTGTCATAGCCAATGAATATTCCTTCAGTACATCTTGAGTCTAGCTTTGTTTTGTTTTGCCTGTAAGCAAAACATGCACAACCAAACTTTTGCATAGTAGAAATGTTGGGTTTCCATCCTGTTAGTAAGAAGTGGGGTGCTTGTTCAGTACGACGACTGAAACATCTGTTCCTGATCACAGCTGCGGTCTGTACCGCATATGCCCATAAGTACTTTGGTAAACCGCTCTCAATGAGCATGCACCTCCCCATATCAAAAAGGGTGCGCCAATTCCGCTCTACAGTACCATTTTGATGGGGGGAATATGGCGCTGAAGTTTCATGTCTGATCTTATGTTTACTCAGTAAATAGTGGTACCTTCTGCACATAAACTCTGTTCCATTATCAGACCTAATGCATTTAACGTCACCATATGAGGCTGTGTCCACTAGGAACTTCTCGGTTGCTTGCACCGTATTACTCTTGTTTTTGCTGGACATACACAAAAATAGCGCTTGAGTAATCGTCAACAAAAGACAGTGCATATTTATGACCATCTTTGGATTCTGGACTTATTGGACCGGCCAGATCTGTGTGCACTAGTTCAAGAGGTTTCTTAGCCCTTCTGTCTGGTTTTCTATTTCTGTATTGAACAAATTTACCTTGGATACATACTTCACAATTTACTTCTTTTCCCATTTTGCCTTTGATTTTCATACCATCAACTACATTCTCCAGCTTTTGTAAATCATCATGATTGCAGTGACCTAGAATTTCATGCCACGTTTGTATGTCCAAGCACTTAGCACATTTCTCAGTGTACTCAGTAACAGTTTCTATGTAATACAGTCTGTTGTGCTCATATATGTTAAACTCGGTACCATCTTTGTGTTTGAGTCTGTTTCTACCAGTTTTGAAGACAATAGTTACTCCATTTTCTGTTGCGGCTCTCACAGAAAAGATGTTCTGCAGGAAAGATGGAATGTACAATGCCTGTTTCAATGTTACCTCACATTGTCGCCCTCTGCTGTCAATCAGGTACACCACAGCGTCTCCTCTACCTTCAGCAACTCCGTTGCATCTGCTGCCATCAGCCAGCTCCACACAGTGTGTCCACCTTGGAAATTGTCGTCAAACTTCTTTAAAGCGCTGATGTCTGTGATGATGTGCGACATAGCACCAGTATCACCATCAAACCTTTAACCTCAATCTCCTTCCCGATTCCAGGATTCGCGTTGTCTGTCTTTAGCTTGAATGCATGTGTTGTCTTGGGTTCCGTCGTCGTCCTCACAAGCTATGCGTACCTCATCACCTCGTTGATTCCTCCAGCACGTCACGTCTCGGTGAGCGTTGCTCCTGCATCGGCTGCACCACTGCTTCTGACGACACGTTCTGGCCTTATGTCCTTGTCGGCCACACTTAAAACAGGTCACCTCGGTCACTGTGTCTCCTCTTCGATTAGTAACCGCTGCTGCTGTGTGTCGAGACTCACTGTAATGTTGTCTCGCCTTCATGACATTGTCATGTTCTTCCTTGCGCATTTTCTCTGTATCCTCAAAACTACGAAGCTTGCTCTTGAAGTCGGCAAACTTGACATCTGTGTCACTTTGCATTATATGCACAGAGAATGGCTTATATGTCTTTGGTAATCCTTTTAAAATCATGGCTACCAGCAGCCCATCACTTAGAGTCTCTCCTGCGTTTCTTAAAGCAGTAATTGTAGTCTCCGCCCGTAGGATATATTCCGTTACACTTTCATCATGTGTCTTCTGAAGAGAAGTTAAGCCAGTATAAAGACCGATGATCCTGGGTTTACCTTTGCCAGCGTAGTAGTCCCTCAATATCCATAGTGCTGCGTGGCCATCGTCAGCTGCATCTCTCATCATGAGGGACAGGCTCTTGTTGTCCAGGAATTGGATCAATTCTGCGTACACTTCCGCGTTCTTGTTCTCGTCATCAGAATCAGCTTCACCTTCATCGGTGCTCAGTATAGTGTCTTTTAATCCTTGCAATCGTAAGTGGCATTGGAACTTGGTTTCCCATAACTCGTATTTCTGCTCATCTCCGTCAAATACCAATCTTGCACCCCTGCTTCCGGATTCCATCGCTCGCCGGCTCATGGTGTGGGTTGTTGGCGGCTCACCAAAGGTGATCATCCCTCTTAATGTGTCGGGGGTAATCCTTATGTTAGGCTCCTTTTACCGGGTTGACTGGGCCCATAACCTGTTAGCAGAGTCATCAGTCGTGCTGACGGAGGAAATAATACAGCCACATCACTGCTTAGCATCTCAATCAGGGAACACCTGGTTTATTTTGTCACGTATTTTATGCGTCACTGACAGCAATCTCATTGGTTGAATTAAACCACATGACATTAGTTAACAAAAGATAATCCATACGTGTTTATAATATAAACATATAAAGACAAAGATATACATACAGAGTTAAAATAAATGAGAACACGAACATAATAATGTAATATAAATCAATATTAAATCATGATCTTTTGTAGATCTCAGTTCTTAACAATGAGAATCCAGGGTGAGAGCTGGGTCAAAGGTCACGCCAAGATTCCAGACAGAAGGTTTGGTGTGAGAAGCAAGCTGACCAAGACAGTCTCTGACTTTGGGAACCAGCTTGTCTTGGGCACAGATGAGGATCTCAGTCTTATCTTCATTCAGCTGAAGAAATCTCCCAGCCATCGAGGTTTTGACAGAGTCCAAGCAGGTGTGTAATAGCTGCAGCTTAGACATCTCATGGGGCTTAAAGGAGATGTACAGTTGGATGTCATCTGCATAAAGATGATAGGAGATTCCTTTGAAGGAGCTCAGGGCAGACTAAGTCGCAGGACGATCATAGACTTTGTAGTCGTATCATCTGACCTGCGGCCGTATGTTTTGGACATCCGAGTGAAGAGAGGAGCGGAGCTGTCAACTGATCACCACCTGGTGGTGAGTTGGATCAGATGGCAGGGGAAGATGCAGCGTAGACCTGGCAGACCCAAATGCATAGTGAGGGTCTTCTGGGAACGCCTGGCAGAAGAACCTGTTAAGACGGTCTTCAACTCCCACCTCCGGCAGAGCTTTGACCGCGTCCCGAGAGCAGTGGGGGACATTGACTCCGAGCGAACCTTGTTCCACTCTGCGATTGTTGAGGCAACTGTTGCTAGCTGTGGTAGCAAGGTTGCCGGTGCCAGTCGTGGTGGCAGGTCCCGTACCCGCTGGTGGACACCAGAGGTTTGGGGAGCCGTCAGGCTGAAGAAGGAGGCCTACAGGGTGTGGCTGGTCTGTGGGTCTCCGGAGGCAGCAGACAGGTACCGGATAGCCAAGCGGGGTGCAGCAGTGGCAGTTGCCGAGACAAAATCTTGGGCATGGGAGGAGTTTGGTGAGGCCATGGAGAAAGACTATCAATCGGCTCCAAAGAGGTTCTGGCAAACTGTCCGGCACCTCAGGAGAGGAAGGCAGCAACTCGCTCACACTGTTTACAGTGGGGATGGGGAGCTGCTGACGTCAACTGGGGCTATAGTCGGATGGTGGAAGGAATACTTGAGGAGTTCCTCAATCCCACCTATGCACATTCCGAGGAGGAACCAGAGCCGGGAGACCTGGGGATGGACTGTCCAATCTCTGGGGCAGAAGTTGCTGAAGTAGTCAAAAAACTACACAACGGCAGAGCCCCAGGGGCGGATGAGGTTCGTCCTGGGTATCTCAATGCTATGGATTTTGTAGGGCTGTCATGGTTGAAACGTCTCTGCAACATTGCATGGTCATCGGGGGCAGTTCCTGTGGAGTGGCAGATCAGGGAGGTGGTCCCCATCTTTAAGAAGGGTGACCTGAGGGTGTGTTCCAAATTTAGGGGGATCACACTCCTCAGCCTCCCTTGAAAGGTCTACTCCAAGGTACTGGAGAGGAGGGTCCAATCAATAGTTGAATCTCAGATTGAGGAGGAGCAATGTGGTTTTCGTCCTGGCCGTGGAACTGTGGACCAGCTCCATACCCTTGCAAGGGTGATGGAGGGGGCATGGGAGTTTGCCCAACCAACCCACATGTGTTTTGTGGATTTGGAGAAGGCTTATGATCGTGTCCCCAGGGGCACCCTGTGGGGGACGCTCCACGAGTATGGGGTGGGTGGCTTTCTGTTAAGGGCCATTCAGTCCCTTTACCAGAGGAGCGTGAGTTTGGTCCACATAGCCGGTGGTAAGTCGGACCTGTTCTCAGTGAGGGTTGGACTCCGCCAGGGCTGCCCTTTGTCACTGGTTCTGTTCATTACCTTTATGGACAGAATTTCTAGGTGCAGCCGTGGTGTGGAGTGTGTCGAGTTTGGTGGCAGGAGAATCTCATCTCTGCTTTTCGCGGATGATGTGGTCCTCCTAGCTTCATCCAGCTCTGACCTTCAGCTCTTGCTGGGTAGGTTCACGGCCGAGTGTGAAGCGGCTGGGATGAGGCTCAGCACCTCCAAATCTGACACCATGGTTCTCGACCGGAAAAGGGTGGCTTGCCAACTCCGGGTCGGGGGAGAGGTCCTACCTCAAGTGGAGGAGTTTAAGTATCTCGGGGTCTTGTTCACGAGTGAGGGCAGGAGGGATCGGGAGACCAACAGGCAGATTGGTTCGGCGTCTGCAGTGATGCTGATGCTGAGCCGATCTTTCGTGGTGAAGAGGGAGCTGAGCCAGAAAGCCAGACTCTCGATTTACCGCTCAATCTACGTCCCAATCCTCACCTATGATCATGAGCTTTGGGTAATGACCGAAAGAACGAGATCGCGGATACAAGCGGCCGAAATGAGTTTCCTCCGAAGGGTGGCTGGGCTCAGCCTTAGAGATAGGGTGAAGAGCTCTGACATTCGGGAGGGACTCTGAGTAGAACCGCTGCTCCTCCGGATCGAAAGAAGCCAGTTGAGGTGGATTGGGCATCTGGTCAGGATGCCTCCTGCATGCCTCCCTGGGGAGGTGTTTCGGGCATGTCCTGCCAGCAGCAGGCCCCCGGGTCGACCCAGGACACGTTGGAGAGGTTACATCTCCAATCTGGTCCGGGAACGCCTTGGGGTCCTGCCGGAGGAGCTGGTGGAGAAGGCCGGGGAGAGTACGGTCTGGAGCTCCCTAGTTGGGATGCTGCCCCCGCGACCCGGACCCGGATAAGCGGAGGAAGACGACGACGAGCTCATGATGTGCTGAAGAGGAAGCAGATTGAGGAGGAAGAGCAGAGGCCCCAGCACAGAACCTTGTGGGACACCATGGGTAAGAGAGGTGGTGGAGGACCTAAACTTGGAGACGGCCACAGAAAACTCTAGAGCAGATCCTGATAGGCCTACCTAGTCTCTGAGCCTCTCCAGTAGCATGTGATGGTCAACAGTGTCAAAGGCTGCAGTCAGGTCCAGCAGGACCAGAACAGAACAGTCCCCTGCATCACTGTGAGTCAGAAGGTCATTAGAGACCCTAAGAAGAGCTGTTTCAGTAGAATGAGCTCTACGAAAACCTGACTGGAAGCTATCATAGATGTTATGTTCATCAAGAGCAGCTGTGAGTTGTTTAGCCACAACCTTTTCCAAGATCTTGGAGATGAACGGAAGTTTAGAGGTGGGTCTGAAGCTGCTATGGGGAGAGGGGTCAAGACTCTGTTTTTTAAGAAGCGTTTGGGTTACAGCATTCTTAAAGTAAGCAAGGACCTGACCAGAAACCAGAGAAGAATTAATTATAGAGAGCACGCTGGGACCGATGGACTGAACAGCACTTTTAAACAAAGATGAGGGTAAGATGTCGAGGGGGCATGCAGAGGTCTTCATAGAGTTATCTAGTTTGGTTAGCTCAGGCAAAAAGAAACAGGAGCAAAGCTATCTAGGATGATGGGCCTGGTTGGAGTCGGGAGAGGCAGCGATAAGGCTGAAGGAGAGATGCTAGATCTAACCTTATTGACTTTGTCCACAAATAAAGACAGAGAGTTCTCACAGTCTGCAACAGAGTGGATGGAGGCTGTAGGATTGGCAGGAGAGATGATGCTGCTGATGGTGTTAAACAGCACCTTGGGGTTCCCTTTGCTCTGGGACATCAGGTTGGAGAAATTGGACACCCTTGCATCTCTGACTGCAGAGTTAAAGGATGTCAGAAGATCCTTTAGGTGCAGCAAATGGACGTGGAGATGGGTTTTCTTCCACAAACGCTCAATTTTTCTGCATTGGCGCTTCAGGCTGCGAAGGCTGTCATTAAGCAAGGGAGTAGGTTTCACTGCAGGAACTGATCTGGTTCTGACAGGACAGATGTTGCCCAGAATGGAGAGGCAGTGCTCGTTAAACTGAGAATTTAAGGAATCTGGGTCGTTATCAGAAGAACAGGGTGGATCAAAAGCAGCAGAAAAATTTCTAGCTGTGTTCTCATTAAGAAAACGAGAACTAACCATACGGCGAGCAGGAGGTGGGGACGCAGAAACTGACAAGTTAAAGAAAATGCAATGGCGATCTGAAGTATAAACGTCCTCAGGACAAACACTGTCAGCATTTAGATTCAGGGTAAAAAGAAGGTCTAGAGTGTGGCCCCGGTGTGTGTGGGGCCAGAAACATGCTGGGTAAAGCGAAGGTGTCCATAAGGCTGGAGAAATTCATGGCAAAGTGATCAGAGGGATCATCAATGTGGATGTTAAAGTCACCAACAATAACCAGTCTGGACAGCTTCACAGTGGTGGATAGAAAGTCATTAAACTCTTGAAGGAAAGCACTGCTTGGACCAGGTGGACGATAAACCACAGCACAGTAGAACGGGTCCTTACGCCCGACTTTAATCAGCTGCAGTTCAAAGGAAGCAAAGTGACCAGAGGTTGTAGTGCTACATGGAAGATGGTATCTGAAAACAATAGCTAGGCCTCCACCACGACCAGAACCCCGGGTCTGGCTAAGAAAAGAATAACCACTCAGGCAGAGTTCAATCAGACCAGAATAATCAGATGTTTGCTGCCAAACTTCAGTCAGAAACAGAAAATCCAGGTTTTTAGAGAGAATTAGATCATTGAGCAGGAAGGAATCATTGTTAACAGAGCGGGTATTTAATAGAGCCATGCTGAGTGAGGTGGAGGAATCAGAAACTACAGAAACAGCTGGAGATAGTGGACGTAAATTAGCAGGGTTAGATCCACGGTTTTTATAAAAACCACTTATGGAGGGAACAGGAGGAGGAACCACTGAGGAATGAGGATAACCCAACCTTAAAAAACTTGGACGGATGAGCCGTGCTGCAATGCGGCCTGGCGGGAATGCGGAAGTGGCGCTCAGGTCACCAAACAAAGGACAAGAAGCTAGAAGATCACGCCAATGTTTACTAGATAAACCACGCTTTAAGAGAAGTCTTATTTTCACCAGTGATAGTCACACGTCATACTGTCAAATTAGCATTCTTTTTTGTGGCTCGTGATGGGGAAGGCTGTGTTGTTTTAGCATCCAGGAAACACCAGAGCTGTATATTACACTAAAAGCTGTATACTGTTGTACTGCCTTTAGCTTTGATTACAAAAACACATTAATTGTTTCAATAAGCTTTTGCAAGGTCACAAGATTTATTTCCATCCAGTGTTGCATTAATGTTTCACCAAGATCTTACATTGATTATGGTAGAGTCTGACCGCTACACAAAGCCTTCTCCAGCACAAAGATTGTCAAAAGTGTTATGGTTTGGATTCTGTGGTGGCCATGTGTAGTCATTCAGTGTATTCAGGTATTCAGCTGACCTCATTCTTGGAGCACATCCTGTTGCTGAACCTAGACCTGACCAACTGCAGCAACCCCAGATCATAGCACAGCCCCCACAGGCTTGTACAGTAGGCACTAGGCATGATGGGTGCATCCCTTCATCTGCCTGTCTTCTTACCCTGATGCACCATCCCTCTGGAACAGAGTACTGCAATCTCCTTAGATGTTTTCACTGCTTGAGGCATGCCAATGATCTGACCCTTCTCAAACAGACAAACATATTTTCCACGACCACCAGATGCGTCTTTCCACATGGTTGTTTAAGAAATGAGAAGCAATTCATTGCAGCAGCTGGGGTAAATAACTTGTTGCAAAGGAACATGCAGTAATTATGCGATAGGAGGTTCCTACCTAAATGCTTAGTTAAATCCAGGTGGTGACTTTTTTGGGGGACAGGCTGTGTACATTGAGTTAAAAAAGTGCATTTTCAAATTCCCAATATAATTTTCTATGAAACAGAATGCATGCATAATTTAAACCTACATACATCTTGCTTTTTCTGCTTCATGCTTTATCTACAAATGGTTTTCCAAGAACTGTGCAAGATAATTTTGGTAGAACTTCAAGACATCTGTCTGATTTCCTGGAAAGGATCTTCATGAGCACATACCTCAAGGTGCTCCTCGACTAACAGCAGTTTCTACCCTGGAAACACCCAAGCAGTTCATCTAAGCAAAAAGCTGAGCAAAAATTCACAGCTTGCTATAGCAAATGAGTTTCCCATGGTACGTTTAATTAACATTTCTAGAGTGCATGCACTGAGCAGATACTAGGTAAAAGACAATCTTTTTTTCTTCTTTTTTAGTGCTTCATGAATCACTGAAACTGTGTTCCAGGAATTATGCTATTAAATTGTCAACCAACCAGCTTCCTGGTAAAGCAGGCTAAATTTATCCTACTTTATCAGTTGAATTTAAAGCTTTTCTGTCCAAAGATGCCTGAATTATTTAGTACAGTGTTAAAAATACATGCTTCTACATTTTTCTGCATATAGTCAATTTAGAAGTTCAGCTCTCTGTGTAATACTTATAAAGACTTTTATGACTTTTATTTCATGTGACCGATACACATCATGTGTCATTTTCAGACTAAAGGGTGGATCGGTCCAAGTAGGTCCTATAGCTGCTACTTTTTTCTCTCTGTGTACTTATATATTAATGAGGACTTTCACTTCGTACTTCCTCATTTCTTTCATCTACTTTGAATAAACCACAATAAGTGAAATAGAAATTCTCTTCATGGATGAATAATGCTGATTTTTCCATTCTGAAACTTGATCTGTTACACAGTTATTGCCGTGGCTGATTTGTTCATTTCTTAAAGCATTGGAGATAAAATCCATAAAATGTATTACCTTCACAAAAGCAAATGGAAAACATAATATTTTACATTTTGTATGACTGTCACAGCATAAGACGACTCTGATTAGACTTTATGCTCCAATAGCTATGAAGATCGGTTCGTATTAATAATGCATAGGAAGTACTGTCATTACAGCAAAGCCTTTTCCTGTATTAAATTGGCTAATACAAAGGCTGAATGATCACCATCTGTCGTGTAGCTGATTTATAGACAATAAAGAACAGATTGAAGATGCATAAATTAAAATGTTGTTCTCTTTTGTCAATGGCTGGGTCAGGATTTGAAGGAGAGTGAAATGAAACAAAACAACTCTGCTATTAAATATGGCAGAAAAATTTGCTTTGCAGGCCAGTTATTGTAGATGGACCTACTCCAATACAACTAAATGCTTTTTATTTTTAAATAATTTTCTTGAGCCAGTATTTGCTAAAATGACCCTTTACAGAGTTAATGAAAGGCCACCCAGCCACTATCGCCTCCATAGCCAGAATATTCAACTGCAGACAGGTGGGCCGCTTCATTGGGACTTGTTGGTGCTGTATTCTGGCTCCAGCACGTTCCCTGCATGTTTCAGATCAGTGTTTCTCAACCCTGTTCCTCACCGCCCCCTTGTCCTGCATGTTTTCCATGTCTTTGCTAAAGCACACCTGGTTCACATATTTGCATTGCCTCCTTAGGATGACATCAAGTGCTGCAGAAGCCTGTTAATCACTCATTCAATTAACTCAGGTGTGAGACAGCAGAGAAACAATGCTGTTGGAAAGGGCAACATAGAAAACATGCAGGTCAGGGAGGTGCTGAGGACCAGGGTTGTGAAACCGTTTTAGATCATGAACACAGCTGATTTGTTTAATTTAATGATGAATCACTCCTGCAGACACTAATGAAGGCTTGAGAGACATTTCTGTTAGATTGAGCTGTTAACAAGACAAATGCACAACAAGGAGATAGGTTGTGCATTCTGTTCTAAAATCGGACACTAGGGGGTGCTAAAAGCAAGCCAAAACTGCCCAGTTTCCTTTTAAAACAACCAACATTTAAATGTCTGTATGTGCTCTCTGTAAAATTAACCTTAACCACTCCCTCATCTTCCCACATTCTTCGCAAACTTAAAGCAGAGGGGAATTGGGTATTTGATGTCTTTGCCTGCAAGGGTCTGACACTGTAATGAAAACTGTACTCCATTGTTTCACCACCAAACACTTGGCATGACGGAACACACTTGTAATTTTTTTAGGTGAAGCCATCTGACTGCCTGTTGTTTCAAAGCTTCTGATGTGCTTTTCATTGTTATTTCTTTCCTGTGAGAGTTGCATTCTCCTCCCAAAGCCAAACAGCTTTCAGGCCAATCAATTATTTACTGCCTATTGCCTTAAGGAAACTCCCGACAAATTATGATGATAAGTGCAACCAGAAAACAGGAACCGCATCAGGGGCGGATTTAGGACTGAAGAAGATCCGGGGCTTAACACACATGCGCGCGCACACACACGCGCGCGCACGCGCGCACACACGCATGCGCGCACACACGTGACACGCACTAGTCAACATCATATATATTTGTCTTGTACCACATAATGTTTAATCTGAAGCTACATATTCAGCATATTCAGGGCAGAGTATTGTTCCTGTTAGTGTTTAATGTGAGATGATAGTGAATATTCCCTTTCTTTCTCCAACAACTTTACCTGATAGTAAGCTAACTTTAGGCAAACCAGCAGCACAACAAATATTTTCAAATAAGACTCACAAACCTGAGTCAACACCAGTCTCATCAGAGCTGGGGTTCTGTCGTTGTACTTTTGGTCTAAAAAAACGTCCTTATATCCATCTTCACTCATGCGTTTCAGAGACTGCAGAAGCCAGCTGCTGAAGGGCTTCTCTTCAGTCTCAGGTAAACTGTATACTGACTAAGTAGCCTAGTGGTAGAGTGTCTGCCCTGAGATCGGGAGATCAGGGGTTCGACTCCTGGTCGGGTCATACCAAAGATTTTGAGAAAAATGGGACCCAATGCCTCCCTGCTTGACACTCAGCAGTGGATTGGGGTTGGATTGGGGGGTTAAACCACCAAATAGTTCCCGAGCGCGGCGTGTCTGCAACTCAGGGGATGGGTCAAAATCGGAGAATAAATTTCACCACACACCTGTGTGTGTGACGACTAAATGGGACTTTACAAACTACTGCCAGCTGCGCCCTCTCTGTGTGACTTTGGTACTGCATGTTACTTCCGCGATTTAGATCCGGGGCTTATCATGAAAGATCCGGGGCTTCAGCCCAAGTAGCCGGGCCTAACGCCGCCCCTGAACCGCATAACTATGAACTTATACTTCCATCAAAATAAATTTAACATTGCTTGGAAATGAATTTGATGCCAAATAAATGAAAGAAAAAATTCTGGGATAATAATTATGTCATCCGTTATCCTCATATAGAAAACATGGATATTGCGATGTTTGACTTAGAAGATCTAGCCTGAAAATTTTTACACTCCCAGCATCAACAATATTAGTAAAATTTAAGAACAACAAGAAGAATCAGGGATAAGACAAGTAAAAGTGTTGGAAACATCTATGGTGTAGCATTAATGTCAAACCCAGGGTTGATGCTGCATGTAAATCTATAAACTGAACAGAGATTGAGTAATACATCCTTTCAGCTGCTCTGAGACTTATACGTGTTAGTTGCCACATCACCATTTTTAGAGCAAAGGTAAACATGCATTAGATTACTGTCTGATCAATACCTTATAATACTAAAATCCAGCTTTACCTCGTTAAGTTATCCAGATATATATTTACCTCGCCATAACGGCAGCAACATAAGAGCAGTATTAAAAGATCACAAAAACTAAGTGGTAAATCAAAGCTACTGTATCTTCCCTCGTACCGCGCACACGGGAACCAGAAATCCACATTGACAGAGGAAACTGGTCACTGTTTACTTGGTACAAATGTCTTTGTTTGTGACTTCAGATGGTGTTTTTCTCTTTGGAACTCTGGTAATTTGTCCCAGAGCTGAAGTGGTAGCAACCGGCTGTTTCTCCTTCTTTGATATTATTGAACGGAGAACGTCTCACACCGGTGTTCTGTTGCTAAATGAATAAATCTGTTAAGAGTGAAGAACCCAGGGAAGTGCAGAAATGCAGCGGTTCGTGAGACCGACAGCTGGATAGTCCAATAGTTGCCTTTTTTGGCTAAGGTTTTTAGATGTATGTGAGAGAACCATTTATTTCTTTTTTTAATCATCACAACATATTGATAGCTGTACTTATTTTCTTGAGTACTCAATAAAAACAAAAAATGCATTTGTGTCCTGGTTTTTTCCATGTTTTCATACCAACACAAGTAAAAGGGAACTTTACGCAGAATTGGCTTGAACACTTACCAGTGACTGAGATGACTAGCATGCTGGGATGACAAATTTACTTTTAGTGTAAAGCTAACAGTGATGAGTGAGAAAACCACAGTTGGTCATAAATCTCTGTGCCTTGTGATAACCAGCATCCTACAGAAATTAATATAATTAAACATAATTTGTTTTTGAAGCTTCTTGATGTATTATTGTTTGAAATTATAATTTTAGAATTTTGAGACAAGTTTTTGTCAAGGATTGCTTTTATCTTTTACATTTTTCTTTCACCTTATTTGGTTTACTTTGGTTTGTTTATGTTAAGGATCTGTAATAGCTTCATAGAAATATATGGAAATGGGTTTGACCTTCAATTTAAAAGGTTAAAGCATGTTAGCATGTTAGCATGTTAAACCTGTAATTTGAGCTATTTGTAATTTAAAGAAAAAACATATTGTAAATGCAACTTAAAGTTGCAAAACCGTTAATCAGGTAAAACTGAGCTTCTGAAAAAGTGAAGTGTATTAACTACATCACAACACAATGATAGCCTTTTGGCTAGCAGTCAAAAACAGCCAGCTGGCAAGACACAGGACAACTGGCAATCACCTCAGTACAGACCACACAAAGGTCAAGGGTGAAAATTTCAAAATGACCACAGACTAATTTACCGACTTAATATAGGAAGAAAACAGTGTGTGTGTGTGTGTGTGTGTGTGTGTGTGTGTGTGTGTGTGTGTGTGTGTGTGTGTTTGTGTGTTTGTGTTTGTGTCCAGGCTCATTCAGCTAAGTGTTAGCCCAGTGGTAATTTAGCTATTCTCAGCAGGTTGTGTTCAGAGCTCAGCTAATATGGGCAGTGAGTTGCTGCTAGTTTGTGTGTGTTTCCCTGCTGGTCTCTGTGTGTTTGGCAGAGTTTCATTTCACAGTGAGAGTTCTGCTGACCTTGGCAAACTCAAGATTTCATCCCAACGGTGTCTCATCCCTCTCTTCTCCTTCTGTTTCTCCTCGTCCTCTGACCCTTATGCTTCACAAATCCCCTCCCAGGCCAGTTTGGTCCACCGCTTTTATGAAAAAGAGGCTAAATGTGCCTGTGGATCCAAGGAAATTGTGCCAACAGCTCTTGCACCTGAATAATTTTTAAGGTGATTAATACAGACAATACAGTATAGCTGTACCCTTACCTCCGGGACAATACAGCTAAGAATAAATTGCAATAAAAAGAGGAAAACTAGATGTTTGTCTTTTCCATTCAACTTTCGCCATACCTGTAAAACACCAAATAGCACACAGAGGCATCCCTTTTAGGAATAAAATATTGGAATTTATGTTTTTATTAATACCTTGTTAGTGAAAACACACAAAATAAGCAATCCAAAAATGACCAAATCTTAAACAGAATTTAAAAACTGATTGAAAACATTTCAAAGAAACACCAAGTGGTCGTTTTTGGTTGCATTAAAATTATATTGAAGTGGTTTAAATGATATGGTTGAGTCCTTTCACAATTTCTCATGGAAGCAATGATCAAGAAGAAACTATAACTGCAAATTTGCCTCAAGCTGCAG
The DNA here is from genome assembly GCF_043380555.1 of Nothobranchius furzeri. NCBI lineage: Eukaryota > Metazoa > Chordata > Actinopteri > Cyprinodontiformes > Nothobranchiidae > Nothobranchius > Nothobranchius furzeri. The sequence continues at coordinate 78,007,177 of NC_091741.1, forward strand.
TTATTCATCGACTGTCATGGGATAGCTCAGAAATATGTATTCATATTTTACTTGTAAAGTGGGATGGATGCTATGTTTCCCAACCAAACCAAATTTATCCCCAAAAGGTTTGCAAGCATGAGTGGAGCTCCTGTGCAGAACCAGGTGATGATTTGACAAAAGTTTAGAGAGAAAAATAAAGTCAAACATGCTTTTTTAAATTACCTGCAAGTTAAGCATAGCCTGGCCTCAAATCATAGCTGGAGCTGAGTTCTGGGGTGGAATCTGCAGTTGTCTTTCAAACTGTCTCTGCATCCAACTGGACAGTGCTAGGACCAAACAGAGCAGAAAACTTATTCGTTGCTACATAAATCAGTCAACAAGGCACTCTGTTATAAACTGTCAAAGAAGAAGCTACTTTTTTGATAAAAAAATGACTTAAGTACCTCAAGCCAAGCTCCACTTTAGCCTCAGCACGTCAGCTATTGGCCTGCTCATGGGCTTGGAAAAGCCCAAGTCTAAGGCCCAATCTCAATACTCGCACTTGCACCCTTGCGCCCTTCAATTGCACGTTCCCGGCCAAGGGTGCAAGTGCGTAGGGTGTCCCAATTCTCAAGTTTGGTAGTTGACCACGCCCCCATTGCACCCTTAATCTGCACTTCACCCAAGTCCGCAGCGATGCGGACCTTGGGCAAGTGAATTACCCAAACGTCATTGCTGCGAGAGAAAAGGCTCAAGTTCCTTTTCTGAAAATATGTATTTTCTAATGAAATTTGTTAATTTTAGGTCAATTAGCTGATGCTCTAAAACTTTTAGACAAAGCAGCAATTAAGTTAAATTTATTTAAAATAATTGCTTTATTGTTTGTTTGAAAGTTGTTAATAAAGGTTTTTGAAAAAAGTTTCACAGCGACCACCATCATAGCATGCCTTGCGATCAATGATGCAATGCTCCTTGTCTCAATTCGGCAATTATTTGCACACTTGTGTACTACACACTCAAACTGTACTGTGCACTTTCTCCAAGTGCACTTTGCTGAAGACCGCAGGGCACAGTGAGTATTGAGATTGGGCTTAAATCATCAGAAGTTGATGCCCGAGCACCGCTCTGAGCCAACGCCATCTTTGTAGTTTATCTCTAATTGCAGATGTGGTTTCTACGTTTGCCCAACGTCTTTCTGCAAACACAAATTGCATTGATTGGTTAGACACAAAATTGTTCGGTTGATCTGCTGAGGCTACAGTGGAGCTTGGCTAGATTGACCTGCAGAGTAAAATCTTTTGCTATGGTTTGTCTATATTTCTAGGCTAGGCTAATCACCAACAGAACCTCAATGGTAGTGAATCACATCGTCACTTGATGCCAATGCAGGACTGTCTGTCTTGACATTAGACCTATGTTTTTTTCTTCAAACATGAGCAAAGCTGCCTGCAAGCTAGCACTTGTGTTTATACTGAATGAGTACACAATGTTTATTTTGTGAAGTGAACGATGCAGATGGAACCAAGCAGTGTGGATATTCTTTTGTTCCATCCATCCATCCATCCATCCATCCATTTTCTTCCGCTTATCCGGAGTCGGGTCACAGGGGCAGCAGCATAAGTCGAGAGGCCCGGACTTCCCTCGCCCCAGCTACTTGGGCCAGCTCTTTGGGGAGGAATCCCAAGGCGTTCCCTGGCCAGGTGAGAGACGTAGTCCCTCCAAAGTGTCCTGGGTCTACCTATAGGCCTCCTCCCAGTTGGACGTGCCCGGAAAACCTCACCAGAGAGGTGTGCAGGGGGTATGCTGACCAGATGCCCGAGCCAACACAACTGGCCCCTCTTGATGTGGAGGAGCAGCAAATCTACTCCAAGCCCCTCCCGGATGACTGAGTTTCTCACTCTATCTCTAAGGGAGAGCCCAGCCACTCAGCGGAGAAAACTCATTTCGGCCGCTTGTATCCGCGATCTCATTCCTTCGGTCACTACCCAAAGCTCCTGACCATAGGTGAGGGTAGGAACTTAGATCGACCGGTAAATCAAGAGCTTTGTCTTCTGACTCAGCTCTCTCTTCACCACAACAGACAGGTACAACGCCCGCATCACTGCAGATGCAGCACCAATCTGCCTATCAATCTCACGCTCCAGTTTTCCCTCACTCGTGAACAAGACCCCGAGATACTTAAACTCCTCCACTTGGGCCAGGACCTCATCCCTGACCTGGAAAAGCCATTCTACCCTTTTCTGAATCAAGACCAAGGTCACAGATATTCTTTAGTTTCTTATTATTTTATAATAACAACAACAACAACAAATATTATTATTGTTATTGTTGTTGCTGTTTTTATTGTTGGTGTTATTGGGCATATAAGACTTCTCTTGTTATCGTTGGATTTTCTTTTTAACTAACGCTGAAGAAAATCTAAATACTTGATCACAATGATGCCCCCCCCCCCCCCATATATGTAATGCAAACATACTCAAACTTGCTCTGTAATTTTTACAAATGTGTGCAATAACCCAGCATAATCATATAATATCATCATATTTGAGAGCCTACCAATGGTAGAATAAAAACAGAAGTTTCTCATTCTCTGTAAACCAAAATACAGTGAGGCTATTAGCCTGTGTGGGGAGTGTTTAATAGACCACTAGGAGTTTTAATTTAACAACTCTATGAACTCACAATATAAATAATAATAAAACCTAACATGTTACTTTGCATGTAGGGAAACTATTTCACAATTAGTATTGATAAAAAGTTCAGTCATTATTACTAACTTGATGCAGTGACACTATCTTTCTGCACATCGATGATCCAGATATTTCTGATGCACGCTTTCTTGAAGGAACAGCTTTTTCAAGCACATTATTCTAAAACTGTTCTTTTCTCTTTTTCCTGTTTGTGTTTCAGATTAAAACTGCACATGTTCTCTCCATTACCACACCAAGGAACAGCTATGTTCTTCACTTCATCCCGTGACTCGTAAGTTAATCTTTCTAGTCCTTGGCTTTTGTGAATGAGAAATTTAGGATGTTTCACTTAGTAAAACAGATGCCTAAAATAATTTAGCAGTCTACAATCTCCTGCACATTTTGTAGAGAGAGGGAGTAATCTGGCCTTTAAAAAGCTGTAGTACAATGACAAGAGCTGCTTGTACCTTTGCATAATGTAGAATCTTAAAAGATTCTATATGGATTTCTACAATCGTACAAAAATCCACCAGTAGATGTAATGGTAGCTGGTGAATCCATGGATGGCCAGCAGAACACTGTGTTCATTGCACATACCCCCCTTTTAAGTCTGATGACAATCAGGGCAGATGAAATAATAATATTAATTGTAGGATTTCTTAGTCAAATCAGCAGGGTGAAGCTATGTGATGAAGATCAAATAAGAGTGATGTGTTGCAGTCCTGTAATCTGATTTAAACTCTACAGCCGGCCTTGTGCAGAGCAGGAACATTTAATTCTGACTTACTTTTTTATCATAGCAACATTTTCAAATGTTTATAATCTGCCGTAGATTTGTCTAATCAATCATTCATTTTAGTTGGGCAATTTCAGGCCACGTATGTAAAAACACGCTCTGTTCGAAAACTGTTTTACAAAGATTGCAAATAATCGTGTTCCTTGAGGACAAACAAGAAATGGTCAGCATAGTGGCAATACAGAGGCACACACCTGGAATTATCCTCTTTTATCAGTCCCTGACAATGTATTAAACATAATAAGAGCATGCTTGCTGGTCTGTACCCAATATTGTGTCCATTCAGCAGTTGCAAACGGCCCCACCTTGGTAAGAAGACAGGCTGCAGAGGAATAGAAGCCAATGAAGCATGATGTAGCTCCTTATTGCACATTCACGTGTTAACTGTATGCAATTTTCCTATAAAGACAAAACTATAACTGCATTGTTGCAATGTCATTATAGATGTAATTTCACTTGATTTTATTTAATTTCTAATAACAAAAACAATGTGAAAATGCTGCCCGAGGTTAAATGAGATTTAATAACACTAAGGCAGCCCTGGCTTTCCTGTTACCATCCTCCACTTACTAGTGCTATGATGGCAATAAAGTAATGTGATTTATACTATCTGTAGGTTTTCAGACAGTTTCATATCAAAGGCTGAGTAAAGAACTTGGAATGAAGGGGTAAACAATAATTTATCTTTTTCCTTCTAAAGGAAATCACATCTGAAGTTTTGTTTGTGATGTTGCTTCCGTTTCAGATATGGTCAGGTTGAATGCAAATAATGCAATGAAATTGGTTTATTGTTTCTTTTTTCCATCAATATTTCTAGGACTTGAGGCAGTTGTAGCAGAAGACAGAGAAAGAAGAGAGGTTATGAGATAAGAAAATAACGTATTTTATTTCTTTTAGGTCATCAGCCCATTATAAGTGTAAAAACGGTGGCTGAATCATTGTAGAATGGTATTTTTTTTTTACTTACAACTTGTGAGGGAGCAAGTCTAATGAGCAGAGGAACACAGGACATCTCCAAAATTAGAGGCTCTTTAATTTCCTTTGCTTTTAAAATATCCTCACAAAAATAGCTTGAGCTCATAAAAGAGGTCAAACAACCAACCAAATAAACTGAAACTCAATAAACTGCTAACTTAGCACGTTGACTGACTGAAACCATAACCGACCTAACAAACAAAGACACACAAGGGTATATATGCACACTGGCTGATCAGACCATATGAACAATACAAACATTTACTAACTAAAACTAAAACCACAAATTAGTACGGTCAGATTGTTAATAAACCTAAACACCCTAACCCATTAACCTAACTATTTAACTTCAAACTTAAATTAATTAACAAATGACAAAATAATAAACTAAAGGAAATCCTTCAGTCCCCTCTTTAGGAGCTATTGGTTTGGCCCCATCAGCTCCTCCTGTATTTAGCTGACAGAACCCCTTCAACACTGTTTACCTGTCCCATCTCAGGAAGCAGGAAGTGGAGAGCCTCTCAGCACCGGTAAGAGAAAACATAAATGAACTTAAATAGAACAAATGACAGGCATGAAATACAGCAGTTAACTAAATGTGCGCGCTTACAATCAGAACTAATGCATTTAAGCCGTCTAAACAATAAATGCAGAGAAATATACCATCTTTTAGTTCTTTTTAAAACTCAGAAAAGGTTTATTTACCTGCAACGTTTTGTTTGCGGCTGCAAACATCATCAGGATGACGCAGGTAAATAAACCTTTTCTGTGTTAAGAACTGAAAGATGGAATTTGAAACTCAACACAGTAAGACCACACCAAAGAAGTCCAAAGAAATATAAACGTACAAACTGAAATCATGACAGTGCATGAGTGTACTAGCGTTCACTGTTGTGTGGACATGGATGTGGCCATCACACAACGTATAAAAATAACTTTGTTTACTCTTCATCTCAGTCATTATTTTACTTGTTTGTTCAGGCTCTGAAACAATTAGTTGTGAATAAAAAATGTACATGTTTTGTTAATCCAACGGATTACACAAATATGCCTAAATGATTTTTTAATAGTGGGCTGACACTGAACGTTTAAGCATTCACACCACTTAGTTTTCTCAATAAGTTTGGGTGAAAGATTGGAATAATAATGAATTATTTACACAGCAATATTGGTTCATGTCACTCATTTGCCTTACTTACCAGCCTCCTGTCACACCTAATTGTTCCTGCTCTAAAACATTTCTTCTCCCCTTCATTTATGTCCATGAACATAAAATGAAGACCGAGATCTAACATCTGCCTTTGAAGTAGATTTAATGAAGCTTTTTGGGAAAAAAAGACAGCAACAGGCTTGCTTAGCATCGTAATTCTGTCAAACTTCTTGAAGAGAATCTACAGTTTGCATTTTTGCAAACAATAGAACCTGCAGAAGGCACCCACAAATCTCATTAAAGGTGTGGAACACTGAAAACCCATTGTTTCATAATTATTACTGATTATTATTATTTTTATTGGTCACTCTGAGTTTTTCATGCAGGCTAAACATGAAAATAGTCTCCTACACCTATCTCCTGCATTAGCTTCTGATAGAAAATAGAGGGTGACTCTTAAGATTTGAAAAGCGTGACAGAGCTACATCACTGTAACAGCATTCACGGACTCATGATGGGAATGGCTGTTTTTATTTTTTTATTTATCTTATTTTTTACGTTAACTTTCAAGAATCAGCAGAGAATGTCTCGGGTAGTTTAAGCTAACCATGAGTATTGGCAACTTCACCACACAGCAGAACTCCTTCAGGCTTGTGTTATTTGTGGAGCTAAAACATCCATGTTACCAGTACAAATCAGAGACCTGTCATCTACAGAAACACTCAGATGACTCTGCAGTTGTCGGGTGCATCAGAGATGGACAGGAAGCTGAGTACAGAGAGCTGGTGGAGCGCTTTGTTGCATGGTGTGGAAATAATCATCTGACCTTGAACGTGAACAAAACAAAGGAGATGATCAAACACTGTTTCCATCATGGGAGAAGAAGTGGAGGTGGTTGAGGAATACAAATACCTTGGAGTTCACCTGGACAACAGACTGGACTGGAGAAAGAACAGCGAAGCCGTTTACAAGAAGGGGCACTGCAGACTGCACTTCTTGAGGATGCTTAGGTCCTTCAATGTCTGTAGCAAGATGCTGCAGATCTTCTACAAGTCTGTTGTTGAGAGTGTAATCTCTTCAGCCTTCGTCTGTTGGGGTAGTAGCATCAGAAGCAGGGACCTGAAAAGGCTCAACAGCCTAATAAAAAAAGGCTGGTTCTGTTCTGGGGACGACTGTGGAACCACCGGAGGAGATAATGCAAAGAAGGATTCTCCAGAGAACCAAGAAAATTATGGACAACCCTGAGCATTCTCTTCACAAGACTGTCTGACAACGGAAGAGTGTCTTCAGTCAGAGGCTTCTTCAGTTTTGCTGCAACACTGACCGCTACTGGAGATCCTTCCTGCCAACAGCCATTGTAATATACAATAACTCTTTGATGACTTGGTTATTATTATTATTTTGAGCTACTACAGCAATCAGTTTCCCTCTGGGATTAATAAAGTATTTTTGAATTGAATTGAACTGAATTACAAGTCAGTGGTATTGCCACATTGCTGTTAGCCAATCAGAGGCAAGATGCTGGTGAAGGGTTTCAGTCATCCAGGTCATGGTAATCCAAAGGGTTCAAATGAAACAGTTGGGAAACGACTGGAACAAGATGATTCCTTAAACAAGAGGACAAAACTGACTCCAGACCAGATCTGTACTCTCCTGGACCTCTGCCTTTCAACCACCTACCTCAAACACAATGGCGAGTTTTACCTGCAAAATCATGGATGTGCCATGGGCTCCCCAGTACCACCTATTGTCGCCAACATTTACATAGAGGAAGTGGAAACCAGAGCATTGAACACCTACAATGGAACAACACCAAGCCACTGGTTCAGCTACGTGGACGACACATGGGTCAAAATTCTCATGAAGGAAGTAGAAGACTTTACCAAGCACATTAATGCCATGGACAAGAAAATCAAGGTCACCAGGGACGATGCAGACTACAACCAACTGTCCTTCTTGGACTGTACTGTGCAAATTGAACAAGATGGAGGTCTCAGCATTGAAGTCTACAGGAAACCAACTCACACAGACCAGTATTTGCATTTCAACTAACATCACCCACTGGAGCACAAAATGTCATCAGGACTTTACACCATCAGGCTGAGAACATTCCCACAAAGATTGAAGGAAAACAAAAGGAAGAAAAACACATCAAGAAAGCTCTCCAAAATTGCAGATACCCTAACTGGGCCTTTGGGAAATCTAGAAAGAAGTCTGAAAAGCATCCAAAGCAACAACCAGCAAAGAAAAGGACAACAGGTGCAAAGGGACCGTCATCCCATACATGGCAGGATGCAGACAAACACAACATCCTGGTTAACTTTAAACCCAACAACACCCTCAGACAGAACGTGGTCCATCCAAAAGACAAAACACCTTAGAAGCTTAGTGGCGTCATTTATGCAGTCTAGTGTAGTGAGGAATGTCCAAATCTTTACACTGGGGAAACTAAACAACAATTACACAAGCATATGGCACAACACAGGAGAGCCACCTCTTCAGGCCAAGACTCTGCAGTCCACCTACATCTGAAGGACAAGGGACACACCTGTGAAGATGACAAAGTACACATTCTGGACAGAGAAGCTAGATGGTTTGAGAAAGGAGTAAAAGACGCTATCTGTGTCAAACATGAAAAAACAACTTTAAATAGGAGTGGGGGCTTAGATGTCACCTTTGCAGTATCTATTATGCAGCTTTGAATCTCATTCCTAATCAGTTTCAGTCTAGGTCACACCCTCTCAATAGAGATCAACGAGTCATCAGGGGATACCCACAGTAATTTTAGCTCATTAAATAACAATAGATAGCTACAGTTTATAAGCTTGACTCTCCCATATTCCTGTCACAATTGACAAAGCTCCTCAGATGAGAAGCAAAACGTCTTCAAGAAACCAAAGAAGTACAGTTGCCTTCATTTGAACCCTTTGGATAATCAGAGGCCAGATGTCCAAATATCAGCAAATGAGACTCCATAACCTGTCTATAGCTCAGCTGTAATGTGGCTCACTCCTAGTTCCTGTAAATGGTGCAAGGAGTTCATTCCTGCCAGAGACCACTGAAAATGTATTGATTAAGCGAGTTTCCCACACCTTTAAAATATTTATTCATTCATCCCCTTTTCATAAAATTTAAAGTCTGCTCTTCATATGTATATTTTCCCCCAGGCAAATAATGAAATAATGAAACCAAGTGTGCTCATAACATACTTTAGTGGGTTTAAAAGCTGGGCTCTTAGCATGCAGAACAACTGTGACATTAAATCCATTTGATGCCACCTGCTGCACAACCGCTCATGCAAAACCGCGGTGCGTCTCAGAATCTCCTCCTCTCTATCAACACATCATCATCACTTTCCAACCCCACTCCCACCAGGGGCCCAGCAGTAGCTGTCGAGCAAAGGCTGCCACATCAGAGGCTCCTCCAGAGAACTCGCAGTCAGCAGCATCATGCTAAGAGGTGAGGAGGTGGCAGAGCATGAAAGGATCCACCAGGCATTATGCAGATCAACACAGAACCAGAATAGACTTCACATCGCTGTGTACTCCACCTAGCTGTACAGCAGATGAAGATACATGTGGCATTAGAGATGAAAACATTTTGACATCAACTGTATGTGGGGAAGAGGAGCCAGAGGCCAGTTAATAAAGATGTCAAACAGTGTAAAGTCAGAAGTATTAAGAACCTCGACTCTTAAAAGAAGCTGAAACCCCTTTACTTTTGGTGCTAAAGTGTATATTAAACCATTTGTTTCATATTTTACAGTTTCTTTTCTTTAGTAGTTCTCTCACCTGACCGCAGTTTGCCCAAAACAGATTTAATGCATGAGAATGGGATTTAGTGAGAATAAGTTGAAGCAATTGACAATTGCTTTCAGCAGTAACTTTGGAGTGAACGTGTGAGAGAAGTGATTATTGATTGCATTGATCTGATGCAGCCAAACTCACGGTCCGTGCTTTTTTTTTTTATCTCTGAGCTTAGAGGCTGCACAGCAACACTGCTCTGCCTCTTGCAGAGTGTGGCCAAACCAGATTATCTGCTTCCAAAAACACAAATGTGTAGATGCAAGTGGTACATACATTTAAACTGAAGTAATAAGAAACTGCAGTCACATTATGACAATGATGGGGGTTAGTGTTGACAAAATCAGTCATTTATGTGAGGTGCAGTAGATGTAGAGATGGTGCAGTTTGCGCTGAAACATTTGACATTTCTCACTGAGAAACATTTTTATTGAAACTTTATCATCTATCTGAAAAAAACAACAACAACCATCTATTCATTATACACAAGCTAGCTAACCATTGCTTCCTACTGCCTTTATATTTCATCAGTTTAAGTTAGAACTGGAAGCAGATCCATTGCTGGTTATTTATCATCAGTAATCTGTCATACTTTTATCACTGACTCCTTTCACTATTGCCAAGTCCCTCCTCTGTCATTCTAACATCAGCTGATTTGTATTCCCAGTGCATTCTTTGTTTTTAGATACCAGTGCAGAAAGGAGCCATTGACAGAAACAACTAAGTGGCTCACATTTGATTGACAGTTCAATGTTCCAGGGGAAAGGCAGCAAAATTATCAGCATGTTCTCCATAGGAATTAATCCTCTTCCTGAATATCTTCAGCGCTGAATGGAGGAAGGAGGAAACGTGTTGAAATATTATGTTAGAAATTACAGTTAATTGAGGCACATTGTTGAGGGCAATCCTGACAGACCGTTGAGGGCAAATTCTAATATGTGTGAACATTGAAGGCATTAAGCTGAAATCTTGACATAAACTTGTCTAAAGACGCTGTTTTGTTCATCTCAGTCACCAGTTGGCCCAATAGCATTGATAAGTTCAATAACTGACACTTAATATGATGTTAGAACACTAATTCAGTCTTCTTTAGTTCATATTTCAACTGGTTCATGAATCATAGTACTTTTAACTACTTTGGTTAAACGGTCATGTTGGGACTGACTGCAGCTTGGATTTTGTTAACCAGACAGCAATCCCTACATTGTTGAAACAGTTTTTTCCTGTTTTGTTCCTTCAAAAAATTTCAGACTAAGTGAACATTGACATTTGATTATATAATTGACAACACTCCTTGGATGAGAAGCTAAATGTCTTATTGACGTCTAATTGAAAATTTCCATCCATTCATCCATCCATCCTCCTCCACTTATTCTGGGTCAAGTCGGCCCCTTGGGCCAGCTCCTCTGGGGGAATCTCAGAGTGTTCCCTGGCTAGCTGAGAGACATAGTCCCTCCTGCATGTCCAAGGTCTCCCTTTAGGTTTCTTCCTGGCTGGATTTGTTCCTTTCAGTCACTACGCAAAAGCTTGAGACCATAGATAAGAGCTGGAGCACAGATTGTCCGGTAGGTCGAGTACTAAAGTATAGACATCAAAGTATGTTGTAGATAATGTTGTTGACATTAAAACACATTGTGCTTGTTTATGTAAAAGAAAATAGTAACATAAGATAACAAATTCAGTGGAGATGTTTTACCCATTCATTAATACTTTGAATGAAAACACAAGGGGGTCCTCAATGTCCACCAGCATGGTAACCACAGAAGATGGTATTCACACAAAGTCCTTCTAGCTGTTCACCACAGAGAAGACTCAGCTAGTGATATATTTACTTCCAAACTGTGAAACAACCTAAAACCTATTGACCTTCTCAGTGGCCTAGTGGTAGTGTCTGCACTGGGACTGGGAGATTGGAGTTCAAATCCCAGTCAGGTCATACTAAAAAATACTTTAAAATGGGACCCAATGCCTCCCTGCTTGACACTCAGCTTTAAGGTGTTGGATTTGGGGGTTAAACCACCAAATTTCTTATCTTGAGAGGCGCTATATAAAAGATCATGTTCTTCTTCAAATAGTTCCTGAGCGTAGCCAGAGCTGCAGCTCACCACTCCCCATGGCGATGGGGAAAATGCAGAGGTGTAATTTCACCAGTGTGTGATGAGGATTATGGGACTTTACCTTTAACAAGCTAGTCTGATGAAGGTTTCAGATTGTTATGATTTTTTTTCATTGATATTTTCAGCTGATTATCATTGTTCCATTTTCAGGCAATCAGAATTACAAATAAATCTGTATACCATTTTCTAAAAGGTCTGTAACACAAGGCAACCAAATGTATTTTAAATAAATTCTGAAACTCTAGGGCTTATTTTAGCTGCTAGTGTGAAAGAAACACTCATCAAGCACAAAGACCCGAGCAGTTAGAATATTTGGAGTCACATCCTTTTGGCTGGACACCGTGTGCAATTTGATGTTTAACAAGAGAGAAAGCAGCACCTCTGAATGAACTCTGCTGCATTGAGCAGCAACACCTTAAATAAGATGTAAGGGCATCTCAGTCAGGCGTCTAACTTCTTAGTCTTTGAAGCCATTGCTCTGTGTCTCATTTCCTGGAGTATTGATGTCTTTAAGTGAGCTTCCCAAGTGTCTGGAGGGAGTGGATGCTATATAGATTGCTTTCAGGTGGTTGGGGCAAAGCTGACTGCTGTAGCTTAACAGTAGACGCATAGTTGTTCTTTCACAGACTACTGGAGTAAAAAATGTTTGGTGTGACGGGAAACAATGATACAGTTGTTGGAGGGAAATTGTATTGAACATACATTGAAATCGAATGTAAATAAACATGCAAAAGCAAAAAATGTTTAATATGGCAGAAATACAGTTTGACTTTATTTTCTTTGGGACACAAAACAAAAGATAGCGACTAATCAAAAGTGATGATGGTTACTATAAATGACATGAATAAATGATGGCATTGTTTAAAAAGAGGAAAAAATACAGAAAGACAATATTTAACCCTAACCCTTATCCATTACTGATGTTATCATGCATAGAGATCACTGTAAAGCTAAGCTTTCTCCATAATTCTTCATCCTTTTTGTTTGTTTTGGTTTCCTTTCTGACAACCTACACTGTGTGCTTAAACTATCAAGAAAAAGTTGTGACATGTATCTGTTTATTGTGAGCGGATGTATTCTCCTCAGAAGTAAGTTAAATGCAGCACAAAAAAACAGTAAAACTCGGATTTCCATCATTTACTTTATCTTTCTCCTTTTTTTGCTGAGGTTGGTTTTAGAGGGCAGAGTAAAACCCTTCAGTCCACTTCACCTTCTTTAAACAAGGTGAATGTCATTTGAGATACGACTTTGAGCCAACAGATAAGTAATTTTGGACACATAATGCATTCAGTAACCCTTAAAGCTCTGCATTACCATGTGAAAGAGCATCTGTTTGAGATCCAGCATCATCATACACCAAAGTAAAATGCTTGACTGTCATATTTCCTCTGAACTATTTCCATTCCACTTGTTTGTAATTTTGTCTCTAACACGCTGCGGCTTTAGAAACTTGATGATTGTCTTTCTCAGATGGCTTGAAGTGACCTGTTGTGATGACCTCCACCGTGGCTCTGCTGCAGCAGGAATCAGGGATCTCAGGGTCTTGCATCAGAACAAAATACAAAAAGAAAACAGCTCTGAGAAAAGTATTAAAAGCATTTTTTAGAGTAAATAAGTGATACTTAGAAACTTGGTCATCTCATATTGAATCTTCCTCTAAAATGAATGTCTGCATTATGCAAAGCTAGGCTCCATGCTGTTGGCTGAGTGTGTTTGTAACATTCTGGTCACAAGCCACGTCCTGAAATAGTCCAGGTTACAAACACACTACATCGCACTGCAGATACTGAGGTAGTAGCAATTCTGCTTGTCACATCTTTATTCCTTCTTGATATATTAGCTCCATAAACCCTGGATAACAATGTTTGTCTATTCCCCTGTGTTCTGATTTAGTAACATTTGGAACAGTTGCTTATATGGCCGGCGTCTCACTTATGTTTAGTTTCCTGTTATAATGTTCTGTTTTTTAGTTTCTGAAGCTACATTCAGTCTGAATGATTTTTTAGAAAGAAGTGGTTAGATTATTTTTGTAGGATAGAAAACATCAAACAATACCAGTAGGGTAAAATTAGCAGGTTACCGTAAATCCTCTAATACAGGCCGGTATTCAATTAAAGGCCGGGTCTCCAATTTTGGCCGGTGCTGGAATTAGCGGAGGTAAATAACGGCCGGTCTCTTATTGTGGCCGGATAGAATGTGGTACAAGCAAGTACGAGCATCCCAGCGGCAGGGTTATCGTTCCCAAATCAACCAGCAGGAGGCAGTAGGGGTTCACGCAGACCTATATTAGGCTTTTTCTTCAACGCTTTGTAACGCTACAGACACGATCCTCTATCACGCTCCTACCACACAGAGTCACGGTGTCAGTTAACCATGCTAATTCAACCGCTCCACAGAACACACATCACCTTCCCTGTGGCTTACATAACACTCACACAACACGCAAATCAGCACATAGGAACTAGCAGAACGATAGGAAACACATGTAACACAATACCCAGAATGCACCTGGCTTACAACCCCAGCCAGGTCATTACACTATCAAGTTCAAAGAGAACGTGCTGATTATGCTGCAGAACACTCTGGAGAGCAGCAGTAGGGGGTGTATGAACTACAGTAATCCCTCGTTTATCGCGGTAGATATGTTCCAGACCTGGCCGCGATAGGTGAAAATCCGCGAAGTAGGGACTCCCAGCATGCCCCTCGCGGGGATTCCCTCCACGTCGCACCTACGTCACAAACCGCGGCTATAAACCAAACGGAAGTCGCCTTTCCAGCTCACCACTCAGTCATCGTTTCTTCAGATTCATGATCAGAGTTTCCAACCTACCGATCAATCCAACGAACTATCAGCTCATAGTAAGTTATCTTACTTACTTCTGGAAAGCCCGGCATTTCCGTGTCACTTCGTTGACGCTCGAACGCTCGGGGGTTTCCTAGAGCAGCCGGCGTTTCACCGACGCTTATCACTTCCGCGTCTGTGAAACCACGCTCCCTATTGAATTATCGTATGATCACATTCTCTGTGATCAGCAACGCGCTGTGCCAGACCGTAGCTACTGACACGCGATCGTTCATGTCAGTTCATTTCCTTTAATGTTTTCTGTCTTTTATTTGCGCCTGATGCGTTTCGCTGCATGCTGTGGAGCGGGGAGCTGCGGGCATCACCTTGTCCTCCGACGCACTGATCACTGATATGGCCGCCAAACAGCAAGCGCTCCGCTGTTTTTGCGGTCGGTAGATCTTTTAGAACTGCAGTTCAAAGGTAACTCATAAGGTGAATATATATGAACCCAGGCAGCAGTTTTTCTTTAGTACTGAGAGGAGATGCAGGAAGATAATAAACAGACAGGACAGAAAAATAGTCAAATAAAAACAAGTTAGTTTTTGTACCTGCTGTTGCAACAAACAGACACCATTGAAGGTAATCAGAAGTGAGGAACAGAAAATGAAATAATTATTTTAATGTTTAGAGCAGCAGGAACTCCGAGAGGCTGCAGGCGCATCAGTGAGTTTGCGGCCGCTGCGCAGGGGGAGGGGGGAGAGGGCTGAAGCGGGGGAGGGGGGAGAGGGCTGAAGCAGGAACTACCGTTGTTAAAAGAAATGTGTTTAACTTTGAAAATGTGGGCGCAATTTTAATTGTCAAAAACTCCAGCGAACCATTATTTCATTTTGCTCAAATAGAAATAGAGGCCTGCCTCTAATACTGGCCCTCCTTCCAATAAAGGCCTGGAGCTTGATGAGCTTGAGTCAAATACAGGCCCGGGCCTGTATTAGAGGATTTACGGTAATATGATTCTTGAGGGAAGAGGAAAAGAAACTGATAACTTGCTGGCCAGAGAAAAAGAAGCAGGAGAAAAGTACTTTGAAATCGATACTTCTGAGAACGTAAATGAATTCATGTTGAATGCAGCTGAACAAGCCTCTGGAGCTTCAGACCTAATGTCCAGGATGAAATGTGTTCCCTGAAGGTTGAATGAAAATAATTTTGTTTTGTCATAACTTTATTTGCTGTACACAACATTTATGTTACATTTATATGACTTTTGAGCAGAAAACATGTTTTACACATGAATATATCTTTCTAAATCAAACTTAGATTGAAGGTGATATTTTCTTTTCAGCTGAATCATCGCTTGTTTGCTTGGATTTTGTTTTTATTAGACAGATGATTAGAAAAAGGTTGGAGTTGCATCAAATGTGAAAGAGACACGCTCTCCAAACAGCATAATGGTGTTACCCAACTGGATAAGAACTGTTAGTGATCACAGAGGAGACTAGAGAAGTGTTTGGACAGAACACTGGGTGAGTGCTGCTTGAGTGTAGGCAGCTGGACTGCAGTAATTAGTCAGTGGAGCTCTTTATGGATAAGGCACAGCTGACCAGTGGCCCTGCTGGCTACAGAGACGGGCAAAGGCTCACACACACACACACACACACACACACACACACACACACACACACACACACACACACACGGTCTTTATTAACAGCCTCTAAAGTAACTTGGTTGCTCTAACTTTCCAGAGAAAACCTTTACAATGTTTCTGTGAAGGTCAACCTTAAGATGTTTCAGCTTATTTTATTTTACTAAGTAACTGAGATCCAGCTAGTATGTTAATAAATGAAAACAACAAAAAAATCAATTAAAAAAATAGGTCACTAAATGTTCTGTGGTTCATTTGATAGTATGTCAATGTCTAGCAATGCTAATTGGGAAAAATAGTATTAAGTTTAGTATTAAAGTTTGAGTCCTGCAAAACGTTAAAAAACAAATAAGACACAAAATAATTTGAAGCCACCCATTCACCACTAATCATATTTATTTAATAAAATAATTATCAAAACTCACAACCAAATTGTGTGTGTGTGTGTGTGTGTGTTATTTTTCTCTGAGAATTTTGGTTTCTCCTCACAGTTCAAAACATTGAAGTTAGGCTGAACAGTTGTTATGCATTGATATTAAAAATAAATTTGAGAATGCGAGGTTGTCTCATACTAGATGCGCCCTGCTTTTTTATGTGTTTATTCTCCACTCGTTGTGTCTAAGACTCATATGTAAGATGTTTCTACATGTTGTGCTACATACTTAGGTGAGCAAAATCAATAACGTTGGTAGCTGAAATCAAACTTTTGAAAAAAAAAATCAATTGCTTTGCTAATAAGCCAATAGTGTAAAGGCCCATTGGCTTACTTATAACTATTGATTCTGAGAGCCATCCTTTTCTTTTGTCCCAAAGCAAGCTTTTCAGCCCATTACACTTCGCTCATGGCTCTACAGTCAGAGAAAGTCTCAGTCTCCATCGTCATTAACAACTTTCCAATCATTACATTGAACAGCTGAATAAAGGGGCAAGGATTATAGACTTCACTAATGAGTTTTTCTTTAATCAATACTGTCAATTGTTTGTGTGGAAGTGTAACGGTTAGCAAGACAAAAAAATCACCAACTAGAACACAGGAGCTAGAGTCCAAATGCTAGGATGTGTTTAGAAAGGTGAAGTGGGTACTGATCACTGAGGTTTCAGCTGATGCACACCAGGAAGTTCATAATAGAACCTCCTATAGATTTGAAGTTTTCAAAATATCACATATGTATCATAACTGGAGCCAGTTCAAGTTTAATGACTCTATCCTGACCCAAATAGCGTTGATAGTTTAATCCTGTTTCCAATATAAAGCATACTCATACTACACTGACGTGTTGTATGATGTACACTGTTTTTTAAGATTTGTGATGTGTTGGCCTTGCATTATGTTACTTTTTAAATAGAGAAAACTCCTCATATACAGGTATCACACAGCTTCTTCTTAGCAGTTTTCCACCTGTGATTTCCATCAATACAACCTTGTCTATAAAGCATTACTTCCTAAATAAAAACTGGTGTCATTATAAATGAGTGCATATCTGGTTGGAATTAGCCGCTGTTTCATTCAGCACTTTGGTGAAACACAGAGTATCTTCTAGCAAATTGGTAGAAAAGGTCAAGCTCAAATGATTACATTTCCTTCCTACTAAACTCTTGAATAAATAAGTGTGTAAATAACAAAACAAATGTTTGTTCCGAGAATGATAAAATATACATGTACAGGAATATTTGCACTTTTGCTGTGATTATATTTAAAGCAGGTGTAACTATTTATTTTTTAAAATATTAATAAAAATCCAAATATATGCAAACAGCACCTGCAGCTTTTAGGACTTCATAGATTGGTTGCTAGTGGTTTAGGGGGTCACAGAGAGTTTCTCCTTGACAAGAGTTAGCATGAGGAGTGATCAGAAAAACCCGAAGAACAAGATCAGCCATCCAGTTAGCTGTTGCTGGTCATTGATTTAAGTGATGGCTTGACATTTTCGCAACAAAGTTTCCATCTGTTATTGATTGGTCCTTTCAGTGGCTTGAAACACATCCTGGTGCAATGTTGTGACAGGGGACAATGTATGTCTAGAGCAAATGTCTCTGTGGAAGGAGTTGGACCTGTGCATATACAGTATGTGTTTTGTCAAACCGCTGCTGCTACAACAACAATAATAAAAACCATTAATATTGGAGAAAATCACCACATATTCTGTGGGAAGACTTCACTCATATAGGGCTTAAGTGTGAGGCAGATAGTCTGCTACCTTCAGATCAGAAGGACATATCAGTGCGCCCTGCCATTGGCTGCTAAGCAGCAATGATTTAAAAGCCAATGAGTGGCACCAGACAGAGACATGAGCAGTTATGCAAAAACATTTTTAATGTTAATACTTGTTTTTATTCTTGCACAAATTGAAGATTGATGTTTTAATCTTGATTTTTTTTCTTTTCCTCAAAGGTGTCAGTAAATTTAGCTATTTTTAATGAGGTTAAAGGTAGAAAAAAAGTTAAAATAAAAAGGGAGGGATTAGAAAAAAACCAAATGTGTGAAACACATGAGAGAAGCAACTGTACAAACAAAGGATAGTTTTTTAAACAATACCCATATAAGGGCATAGGCTCCACAGTAGTTAGTAGCTAAAGGTCAGAATCTTGCTTTAAGCTGCTTATATTCTCCTATGTGTCTAATTTAGTTTTCCTAGGGGGTGTAGCTTTCGCACATCTATAGAAACCAGAGGGTCAGTTAACCTTTTTTTTTCCTGAGGTTGGATGTATATGATTCTGTCAGTACCGATTAAGGCCATGTTATCATCTTAGAGATGCAGAGATTATTCTTATCAGACACACAGTCAAATCAAAACTCAGATAAAAGACACCAAATATTTAAACACCTCTATAAAACGTTGCAACTCAAGTCAAAATTTCCTAAAAACTAAAAATAAACATTTGACACAAATGACTGCAGTAAGAAAATTCACATTTTCAATTTGGCTTGAAAATGTTGATATATTTGCAGACGGAGCTACTTGAGACTGAAAATTCTCTCTTGTTTCCCTCTTCTTATCAATGATTAACTTGGCTCATTTTTCAGGAATCCTGCCAGCTTTTTCAAACCGAGAGCCCATTGATCACTTCCCACTGCAAACAAGACACCCACTTCCTCTACATCCTGGAGACAAAGAGGAAGTACTCTTATGGAACAATCAGCATTTAGACCGAATATATCACCAACAGATTTAAGACCTTGCTGATATTGAAATGTCCGACTAGTCACAGTGGAGTGTGTCTGGTCTGAAGGATATCACAGAGATACCAATTACAACTGCAGCAGAGCAGGAACTCGGCACAGGAGCAATAGAAGGGACTGTCAATGATAAGAGAAAGAACCTCTGGTGTAGGCTTTGCAAAAATGTCTGAGACCATCCAGCCAGTGAAAGCAGTCAGGCTGGCATGGCAGTGCACGAGGTGCCAGATATGAGGCTAGGATAGTGTACAGGAACATCTGTGCTGAATATAATGTCCT
The DNA here is from genome assembly GCF_043380555.1 of Nothobranchius furzeri. Classification (NCBI taxonomy): domain Eukaryota; kingdom Metazoa; phylum Chordata; class Actinopteri; order Cyprinodontiformes; family Nothobranchiidae; genus Nothobranchius; species Nothobranchius furzeri. Next base: position 78,026,553 of record NC_091741.1, read on the forward strand.
AAAATCAAAATGGGAGATTTGTCAAGTAGCAATGATGAATGAGAGGGATGAGATCATTTGGGTTTTCAAGATCCAGGCTGACAAATGGGTGAAAGTTAATGAACCAAATAAAGTGGTGGGTGAGTGGCAAACAACAGATGGAGGCAGTAGTGATCGATGTAGTGATCCCAAGTGAAAATGGCAACAACAGAAATACTAGATAGAATGGTTGATGAAACTGATGACCACGGTGGTTTTTGGAGGGCTAGGGTCTAATTCCAATACATCTCAGAAATTCTAAAGATCACAAAACACTCTAACAAGGGTATAAAAACACATGGACAACAAAAACCTACATAGTGCTCTACCACATTAATGAATGATTTAATAATATGTGTGTTTAATGTTCCTAAGAGCTTTATTTACCTGGATTTACCTGGACTCACTGACTGGTTCATTTGGTTACCAACTCTTCAGTATATATTCTATCAGTAACATTTAGTTCTCTTTCATTTTCTGTGTGTATCATGTTCTATGTTTTCTTTACCATGGACATGTTTCTGGAGTTGGTTTTCTCTTATTCTTCAACGTTTCTCCAGTGAGTCTTGCTCCTGTGTTCCTATAGTATCTCATGACAACGGTATCATATATAATTACCTTTAAGACCATTCATTTTAATCTAGAATAACAGGTGTTGACGGAAAAAAGGAGGATTTTTTATGTACTTAACATACATTAACCAATGGATTTATTTAGGATCTTGTTGACCTACAGCTGTCTACCTCTGAGTCACACTAACAGCTGTGATTAATAGCAAAAGCCACTCTGCAGTCTGAATGTATCAAAAGAAATATCTGTCTAGAATGAATGCAGGAAAAAAATAATTAAAAAATGGTTACAGATAATGTAGGACGTGTCTGGTAACGTCAAATGGATCCTCATCCTTAAGTTGAATGCTTGAGCTGGGCTTGTTTGGCCTCTTGCTAAAGAAAACTTGCTTGCATAAAACCATATGCTGCACTAATATGTAAAGCACATGGGCGTGCTTCATTCTGTTCTTTTAATCAAAGTCTTGATTCAGTTAATTAGATAGAAATAACTAAATAAGATTGTGTGGGGACTCTTGTGTGCCATGCATGAAGTTTAAACAGTAATATTGCACATACACAATCACTCGTGATATTTGAGCAATAAAAACAAAGTTGCAGTATGTCAGGTAACATACAGGAAAAGACAATAATTTCACATGCCTTTTAGAATTTAATTTTACATATTTAGAAGCATTTCAGTTGCGATAAGAAAGGAACAGGAGTGCCACTTGGGGATGGAGTTATTTGAGATTCTAATTGTCCAGAAACCAATCTACTTCATCTTCACCCATGAAATTAAATTTTCACAAGGCTAGCTCTGAGCTGATAAGAATTGCTGCAGGTACAAAAGGAAGAAAAAAGAAGTGGTGCTTGACTTACTTTCACAGCGGTCAATCGTGTTATTTGGGGCACAGGGTCTTAAAGTGACATTGAGTTTTATCCAACACATCTAGTGTGTGTCACTCTACCTGAAGAACACAATAATGCAGATTTTGACTCAGATGTTTTTTTTTTGGGGGGGGGGGGGGTTATCTAAGCAGGTGTGGCTGATGACAAAGTCTCAGTTTTGAGAAGGTGTGACAGAAAATGTGTTTTGTAGATGTAGAAAGGCATTGCTATAAAAAAGCATTTATATCATGGTAAATGGCCTGTATTTTATATAGCGCCTCCTACACACATTCACACGCTGGTTGCTATTAGCTACGGCATAGCCACAGCTGCCCTGGGGCACACTGACGGAAGCGAGGCTGCCATCGGTCCTTCTGACCACCATCAGCAGGCAAGACGAGTTAGGTGTCTTGCCCAAGGACACAATTACTTTAACAGATGGTGCTTGAACCTGCAACTCTTCGGTTACGGGGTGGAAATTAACTCCCCTGCTGCCATCGCCCTGTGTAGTATTTGAGTGTTTTTCGTTGATGCAACCTGCAAAGCATCCAAAACAATTGCTGATAATTCTTAGACAACCATGCAATGCCCAAAATATCAGCCCACAGAGACGAGCCCAGAATGCAGACCAAGGCACTGATTAAATCAGTCATAACATCAAGAGGATCAAAGAAAGCAATCTTCAGGAAGACCCATACATGGTCAGGGAGATGAACGCACTGGTTTGCATGCAGAATCAGAAAGATAAAGCTAAGAAGATAAAAAGCTGTGACCTTGCCTTCTGACATTTACAGTTTATCAGTATTAAAGTGATGTCACCTTCACTCTGTGACAAGGTTTGGAGACTTTTATTGTCACTTTTCCTGCAATATTAAATATAAACCTTTACATAGTTGTGTTGGGTGGATAGTAAATGTCTTTTTTTAACTCAGAAGATATAAATAAGGATTCTGAGAGGTACCATTTGTCTTCCAACAAACAACTTACATATTGATTGACTTACTAATGGACTAACTGCCTGCCTAACAAATCATAACTCTGAGATTTGTGCTTCCTGTTTAGCTTGTACCTTCACATAAACATGCCTGCACCAAGTTCAAGTTCACGTTCATGCAGTTTATGCACATTGCAGTGTTTTCTTAGTTTTGTGTTATTTGTAACTCTTTTATTCCTGAGCTGTGGTGCAAGAATTACCACCCATTGTGACAAGTGCTTACATTTATTCTTGAAATATTGTAATTAAAATGTAGTTTTCATTGGTAGCCACTTTTAATAGGTAAACAGATTAGATATAATCATGAGATAAAGCTGAATGATCTTCCAAATCTTTTTCAGTAGATTTGATAGTTAACGATATTCTTGTATTTGAGTGCTGCATGTTTCTATAAGCTGTCTGCATATCTTTCTAAATCCTCTCATCTCCTAGCAGTTAAACAACCTCATGTGGACTGGCTTATGGAAACTGAGACACAGCACAACACACTGTTAGATTTCCATAAGTCACTTTGTTTCAATCTGCTTGCATGAAATCCTTTCTGATCATGTGCAATCCTTCCATAGTACCTGGCTGCTGACCATTTTCTGCACACAAATGTCCAACTGGCATGAAGAATGCAGCAGACATGATTCTGCTTAACATTTCAAAGCCAAAGGAGGGCTAAGATACCAGCTGTTAAGCATGGAAAGGCTAATCAGTTGAGCTGAATGCTGTAGGATTTTGCAGTGAACAAAAAAAAAAAAGAGTTGTTCTATACAATGATATGATGCAGGGAACAGTACATCTGCTGTTGGTTTCATTATCTAAGCCTTTTTTTCTTTTGTTCATTCGGGAACCTTGTCTTAAGCTTGTTATTTGCTTGCTGCTGTTTACCACAAGCCTGTCGAGAACGCAGTGTCCAATTAACTGTGGATCTGGCGTGTGTGCTATCACAACAGGGCTTCCAGAGTTTCACATCATCAGTGTGCATTTTGTGGTGGGGTATAAAGGCTTTATGCCAGTATGTTTTGAATCACTTTTATAGGGCTAAATGTCTTGCCTTAGAAACATGGATATGCAAAAAAAAAAAAACTTAAAAATAAATAAATCACAAAATCTTGAATGCCAAATGTTGTGAATGTTTAAAAGTTTTAAGAAATATAGAAGTGATCATTACTATTCACAAGTTTAAACTGTAAAACTTGTAATTTTAACATTTCACTAAGCAAAACAACATTTGTTGCTTTTCATTCAATTAAATCTGAGTCCTTGATTTTTCATTCAAAATCACAAAATCAACCTTTGTGACATTTTCTTGATTACATATACTGTTGGCAAATGAAATAGATTTTCTACTAAAACCCCTTTTGTGCTTTAACATGCTGCTATCTGCAGTCACAGCTGGTGTTTGGCATAGATGACATGTTAATTTGAGTTTTAACTGATTAATTAAGCCAGTTATTTTTTTCCCGCAGGCTGGAATACTTTTATAGCATTAACATTTTTACAAAGAATTGGGAGCGCAAGTTTGACATTTTCGTGATTTTGCTTCTACACAGGGTAAAAACATTGTTCCAGCCCCAACCTATAGATGTACCATTACACATTTTTAAATGCATCTCAGTAAATTGCATCTTGAACACCAGTTTTCTGCAACCACCAGCAAGCTTCTGGCCTAATTCTGACTGATAAATAGTTGTTGTGTGGTTCTTTTTTTTGGCTCCTACAGTTGTTTTTTTTCCTGGAAATACCAAACGTGTTTTCAGGGTTGGGTTTTGTAAAAAGGCTATTTCAAAAGTGTGTTGTTAGCCAGCTTTATTAGAATCTGATCCGATTTATAATTGTCATCATTGTCCAGCTTCAACCAATTAAAAGGTCTGAGGCTATTTTATGAATTTGGCTAACAGTCATGTCGTTTTGTTGTCTATGGATTTTGTCCAGTCCAGTACCAGCTGGATGCTACCACCATTTGACTACTGTAATATTCTGAAGCCTTACGATGCATCATCCAAATGTTCATGTCAAGACAAAAAGACTCAAGGTTGGCCATTCAAAAGAACAATTTGGCTTGTCACTGAAAAATTCTTCATCCTTTGGACCGATGGCTTCTTCCTTGTTTGTGGTACTTTCTCATTCCATGCTGACTCTTTTTACAAACTCTTTGTAGATATCACTAATGACCATTTTCACATACATGACCTAAAACACTTCAGGTATAATTCTAGTTTTGTTTTAATTGGAGACTACGAACATTTTTCTGAATGTGCTTTTTAGTTTAAAACAAAATCTCTGTTTTTTATATATAATTACCAAACAGGAGAAGGTTGGAGTTGGGGTTTTTTTTCTCTTCATTTAGGACTTATTAACCCTAACTGTGTTTTTTGTACCCAGTGTAGTAGACATGAGTAAGCACAGGCAGACCTCTGCTTTTGTCTTATTTCTAGAAATTACTGAAAACTGACCTGATAAAACCAGGTCCTGCGGGTGACACACAGTAGGAATCTGACTCGGGCACTGTGTGTTACAGTGGAAAGTATTCATGCAGCATTACACAGTGGTGGCCATTGAGCTCTCAGCATGAGGGCTAAAGCACATCTATTATCTTGTTTCACTTTTTTCTCTCTTCGGTTAACTGAAGATCATTTTTCTACACTGTTGTCCTGCCTTACAGAGTTCAGAGAAATATATTCTCCCAGTTCCTTTCACTTGTAATCATAGATTATGTTTTACAAATGCAGAGTTACTTGCCCAATCTCTTAATTTTCCCAATCTATTTAAAATTATGTGTTAGGGATTTTATCAATATATTTATCAATAAACCCATTTCCTGCAGTCAAAGAGAAAAGGAGAGAGACATGAAGCAGACAAGTAAACCAAATTGCAATCTGTGGCACAGCACAAGGCAAACTGCCCTGAGTTCAGCTTTGCAAGTTTATTTTATAACATGAGATAAGGAAGGAACAGAGGTGTGTGTGTGTGTGTGTGTGTGTGTGTGTGTGTGTGTGTGTGTGTGTGTGTGTGTGTGTGTGTGTGTGTGTGTGTGTGTGTGTGAATGCTTTCAGGCATAAGGTATTACATTTGTTAATAGGAATAAAATAATGAAATATAAAATTTCCATAACATTATGTCACTTTAGATTTTTCTTTGTCTTTTAACGTGATATGATTGCACACAGAGCACAAGTAAACGTGTTTTTGTATTGCTTCATTTGAGAGTTGTTTGTGATTTCTTTGACTTTTTAGTGATGCTGTTACCAACTTTTTAATATTTCATTCTTAAAAAAAAACAAGACAGCTGATTCTGTTTGTTTCTTTTTTTTTGTAGGGGGTTCATTCTTTTTGTATTCTTTTAGACATTCAGATAAAAAAAGGACTGAGGTTGCTTAAGCTTTTAAGAAAGTGACTAGGCAATTTGCATTAGAAAGTAGCAGCATCTTTGCATGAGCATGAAGCTGATTTACACTGTCTTGTTGAGTCTAACCCCGGCTTTCCACAGGAGCCGTCAGCAGCACGTTACTGCGGCAGCACGTCATCGCTGCTGATAGGAACTGCTGTGGTCAACAGAACCTTTTCCACCGGAGCCGTCAGCAGCGCGAGTCGGCCGCGTCTCAGGAGCAGCATGTCGCGGCCTTTACGCGCCGGTTCTATTTTCTACGCGCGACGCGTCTGAAACTGGTCAAGTTCGACATTTTTGGGGAAGGAAAGACAGGAAATCGGAGGCGGAAACGGAGCGAAGCTTCCTGAGATTTACAAAATAAAGAAACGTACTGCCTTCCGGTTGCTTTACTTAAACAAAAAGTTACTAACTGTGCGGCCCCGTGAGAAGTTATCACCTAGCTAGCGGTCTCCTTTGTTTTTCTGGTCCATATTGGCGATTATAAAACGGACAGAACAGAAAACACAAACCTTTTGGAGCCATGTTGTAGTTTTCTCCTGCTTGTTGTTGTGTTTACTGACGACGTCACTCGTGTGACTTCGTGCTCGGTCGGTGACAGCTGCTCCCCTGCTGCTTCACGTCTCGTGGGAAGGGCCAAGCAGCAGCTTACGCGAGCAAGACGTGCTGCTGCAGTAACCTGCTGCTGACGGCTCCTGTGGAAAGCCGGGGTAAGTGTGAAGCATGTTGATGTCCCCATCAGCTATACCAGTATCCGGAAACAATAAATGTTCTGATGTGATGTACTATGAAAACCATTCGTTGACACATTATGGACAACACAGTTCTGATTGGTTGATTTAGGCATTACAATTGTTGTCTTAGAAGTTAATTTAATATTATAATTTTCTGTGTAGGAGGTTTAAAACATTGCTTGGAGCAATTCAGTTTGGTAAATTTATTTGGCAATGATTTCCAACTAAATTCTAATTATGTTCAAAGAAAAACACAATACCAAGGTCCAGTACAAATGCATTCTAGTTTAATGCGGACAATTTCACCTAGTTATCATTCCTTACTCACAACAATAAAGGCATGATCTAATAGGTTGTGGTTGATTAGTTTAATTGTGGAAGTTCTAGATTTCCTTTGAAGAAAGTGATAGAGGAGCCAGTTGAGGTGGCATCTGGTCATGATGGCTTCTTGACTCCTCCCTGGTGAGGTATTCCTGGCTCGTCCAACTGAAAGGAGACCCAAAGGAAGACCCAGGACACATGGAGGGACTTTGTTCCTCAGCTAGCCAGGGAATGCCTTGAGAATTCCCATAGGAGCTGGCAAAAGTCACTGGGGAGACTCAGGAGAGGAAAGTCGGGGCCTCTCTGCTTAGGCTGCCGCCCCCGTGACCTGACTCCGAATGAGCTAGTGAAAATGGATGGATGGATGGAAAGCCATGTTACAATTATTTCTATTGCCAGACTGACCAATAGTCGATTTTCTGAACATCCCCATTATTGTAGTGGAACTCCTTTTATTTGGTGAAACCAATAACACCATTAGAAGAAAGTTGTAAACAAATACCCAGAAATAAAATTCTAATGAGCTCTTAAAACTCATCAAATGTGTTATCAGTGCAAGAAGAAGAGACATTTGTTTTTATGGCAAAGTGTGACAAGGAAACTGTTGTTCGATCCATATCAAAACACTCAGATATAAAAACATGGCAGGACTAGAAATCATTGTCATTAGAGCTCCTTATAGAGCATGCAGTTTAATTGAACTTTGGATCAATGCAATGCTGCCTAAAAGCTTCCTTTGGCACATTTGTGTCATCAGCTGAATTTAATGTCCTTTGGGCTTCCCACATCATAAAACCACAGCCTAGGGTGGAGTAACACTTTAGCAGATTATGACTGGAGTCTTTTCTTGAGTCTGGCTGTGATCAGGCCTTGAAACATACGTACAAAACTGAAATGTGAAATGACTCGTGCTAGATTTGGGTGATAAATCCAACTGAGAAACATTAATGTACTGCATAAGCTCAAGGAAACAGGCCAACCACTGATTTTTTAAAACTTTTTTATTACACACAAGGATTTTTTGAAATGGAAGGTTAGGAAGAAAGGTTGAGTGTAGCAAAGAGGAAAAAACTGTAGTTTAACTTTAAAATTCTTGATATTCATAGTTTCTTGTATTTACGTAACAAGGACAAAAAGACAGCAAATAAGCACAGAAGTGAGTTAAGCCTTGTTGACAGCATGGCCTTTTGTTCCTGGCGAGGACAGTTGCTAGATTGAATTGATCTGACTTTAGAGCCTAACCATTTATCTTGGTCAGTCATATCTGATCTGTGGCTGCCAAGTGCATACAGGCTCCTTGGAGAAACAAACTGTTTGGAGAGCAAGTGAAGGGTCCACTTTAGGTCTCAACCGTTACACACTTAATCAAACACATCTTTTATCAGAAATAACATTTTAGATCATGGCATGTGATCTGATTAATTGATGACTGGATCTATCAAAAGGTCAGATGTTCTGATTGCTTAACTGTTTGGCAATTTTTTTAATAAAAATCTGAATTTCTGGGCTTCAGATACCCAATTCAGAAAATGTTTCTTTTTTCTTCACTTCTGTTGCCTATTTATTAATTAACAATCCATTTTAACAGCATTTTATTGCCTTTATCTGTTATAAAATAAGCAACGAATAACAATGGACATTGTTTAGTATCTGTTGTGTTATTTTTTTTGAATGAAATAAAGATAATTTAAAAAAAAAATTAAAAAAATCTTGTGTAGGGATTAGACAAAGTAAAGTAAACAATTAAATGCTTCATAACTTTCCTTTGGCTGCAACAAAATACTTTTGGCCCTGCAGCTATGTTCCATGAAACATTTTAAATTAGTGTACAAGCCTCCAGGGACCCTTCTGAAAAAGGCAGGAGTTAAAAAAAAAACTAATATTTTTAACTCAAAAACTCTACAGTTGCATCTCAGTGATGTCACTATCATTTGAAATACTATGAGTTGATCCCTTTGACCGTGTCTTCCACTACCTGGGCCATTTCTAAGCCTTAGATGACAATCCTCATTGGGCCCTCATTAGGTCTTTGCTCCAATTAAGCCAACACTGGATTAGTCTGTTCACTGGGTGGGATGAAAATAACTGCACTGGTAAGTCTGCGGAACAGGTTAGTGTTCGAATGGTGTTAGCAGCTATCACTCACCCCTCTGTTTATGTGCTTCAAATTCTCTGTCTTCTATGGTTTTTGCTATTTTTCCCACGTTATTCTATAGATATATGATGTTTTATATCATTTAGAAAGTTAACAGTAAAACTGCTGATCATTGAACTGATTTTTGTATTTACTTACAATATTTTAATAGTTGTCCAGGATGATAAAGGTATTTGGAGCATCTCGGGTTTTAAATTCTACACTTACAATGAACATCTTTATTAAGAAAACAAACAAACAACAAAAATGAGTAGGAACAGTAAACTAAAACTGGATGCTTTCCTCAAATCTACACTTTCACAGTAAAATAAAAAATTAAGGAAAGGAAATAAATAAATAGCAGTAATAGCCAAATGAACGGCAGCAGCTTCCACCCAGACAAAATGAAATTAAGCATGACATTATAACTTTATTGTTCCAACATAATTCTTCACATTCTTACAATATAAACAGCATATTGCAAACATGATTTTATTATATTATTTATTTATTTATTAACTTATATTTCAGGAGGAAAAACCACTTGAGATGAATCATCTTGTTTCTGAGTGGGTCTTTCAACAATAAAGCAAATAAAGTCCAAGAAAGTAGAGACAATAACAAATTGACAAGTTTAAGACATAAATCACAACCACAAATACTTAACAGAATCTACAATATTTAAATAATAATAATAATAATAAATATCCCACTGCGGTACAGTCAAAAGAAAAAAAATGTAAATATAATACTTTGAATATTTTAGATAATTGGTCATATTATCAAGAAGTAGGTTCAAATAAATTGCAGGTCTGCTTCACATGCTCATAAACAGAATTCTTAAAGAAACTAAATGAAGATATAGATCAGGGGTGGGGAACCCTGGTCCATCGAGGGCCGCTATCCAGCCTATTTTAGTTTTGACCCTGCTTCATCACACTGGATTTCACTGTGCTGCTGCACAGGTGAATCAACCACTGAATCAGAAGTGTTGGAGCAAAGACATGCAGGATACTGGCCCTCAAGGTCCAGGGTTCCCCACGCCTGATATAGACCTTAAATGTACAGGTAACTTATTCCACTCCAGAGGAGCTTTAACAAAAAAGACCCATTTTCCTACTTCTTTTTTTAAAATGAGGAATTACAATAGAAAGGTGATAACGGATCCTAGTGTGAAACACAGAATTAAAGGGTACTAATAACATTTTCATCTGAGATGGAAAGTCAAAAAAGATGCATTTAAAAATAAGTAACAACCAATGAAATTGATGCCTGACATTTAAGGAAAGCCATTAAAGCCGATCATACATGATAAATGACCCGCACATACATATGGCAATGGTGCATTCTAAAAGGACAACGTAAAACAAAAATGACAGACTATTAAAAATAACATCAAGAGATTGAAGACATGCAACTGAGGAGTTCCGGTAAATTACATCTGCATAATCCAACATCAGAAGCAAAAGTTGGCTTACAATGTGCTTCCTTGTTAAGAGGTCAAAACAACTGATAGACTGATATAGTTTTAAAACAATGTGTAACCTTAATTCAGATTTTTTGAATATGGGTTTTAAAGGACAAATGTTCTAACCAAAACCCTAAGTATTTGATTTTATCAGTTGAGAGCAAACGTGAAGAATATAAAGTGTATTGCAAGCATGATTATATTGATAGAGCATAATGTGTGTTTAGATTTTACCAATGAAGCTGATGGTGCAAATGAGCAACGGACAAAATGTCTCATCCATAGGAACTGATTAAGTTCTGTTTCATGCTTGGATTGAGCCCTGAAGAGTTTTAGCTGTTGCTGGGCAACTTGAACAGCATTGACGTAAGCACACTAAGACGAAAGCATGAAGCTATACAGGAGGAAGAATCAGACTATAGCGATGGAATATAACTTGGATTTTCAACAGACATTTTCTTTGTGGTTTGCCAGCTTCAGCAATGGATTTCACAACAGGCACTGCAGAGACAGTGGTCAGCTCGACTCTGTCTACTCGCCCATGCATGCGGTGCTTCACTTAGTGAGCATCAAGGAATATTGAATTGGTTGAAACATGTAGACTGAATAGCTCAGTAGCTCACGTCATGGGACCAAAAGTCTCCAAATCAATGTGTTATTTTCTAAGAATTTTTTTTCTGCATTCCTTATTACAGTAAAAGAGAATGCATAAATCAAACCTGGACAAAAGGCAACAAAGCAGACGAATTATGCTTGGCACCACAGTTTGCTTTGTGACAGTACCATCAATAATGTGCAGCTGCAAGTGCTGTAGTCTTTTTTTTTTACCTATTGTGGGCTTTAGCATAAAATAGGTCAGTCTGTGAGGAAACCTTTGTATGCATCATTTATCCACAATGTTCAATGGGTCTATTTTAAGTTGTGACTATCGCGTGGCACTCTGCTTGTTTTGGCTAACTGGGAGCATTTTATGAATAGGTGAAATACAAATACATTTGAGTTACATGGTAATAACAGTTGAAAGACTCAGAAACAAGACTCTTTCTTTTGCAGTACAGTTTCCTTTTACTTACTTGGTAATGTGTTGGTTTTTACTTGGTAATAAAGAAGTATTTTAATGGGAATATTTAATTTTATAAAAAGTATAATTGAATTTAAGTTACATGGTAATAACTGTTTAAAAACTCAGAAACAAGACTGACTTTCTTTTGCAGTACAGTTTCACCTTAATTATTTGGTATTGTGTTGGTTTTTTTTCGGTAATAAAGCAGTGTTTTAATGCAAAGAATTAATATTGTAAAAACTCGAACTGAACCTGGGTTACATGGTAATAACTGTTTAAAAACTCAGAAACAAGACTGACTTTCTTTTGCAGTACAGTTTCACCTTAAGTACTTGGTAATGTGTTTGTTATTACTACGTAATAAAGAATTACTTTATTGGGAATATTTAATTTTATAAAAAGTAGAATTGAAGTTAAGTTACATGGTAATAACTGTTTAAAAACTCAGAAACAAGACTGACTTTCTTTTGCAGTACAATTTCACATTAATTACTTGGTAATGTGTTGGTTATTACTTGGTAATAAATAAGTACTTAACTGGGAATAATTAAAATTATAAGAAGTAGACTTGAACCTGGTTTACATGGTAATAACAGTTAAAAAACTCAGAAACAAGACTGCCTTTCTTTTACAGTACAGTGTCACTTTAATTACTTGGCAATATGTTGGTTATTACTTGGTAGTAAAGCAGTATTAACTAGAATTTTTTTCTAATAATTCGAATGAAAATGTAAGAACTCAGAAACAAGACTGGCTTTCTTTTACAGTACAGTTTTCCTTTACTTACTTGGTAATTTGTTATATGTAACCTTGTAATAAGGAAGTATTTACTGCTAACTCACGAAGTAAACTTAACATGAATGAAATGGTATTTACTGCAGAATACCTATTTAGTAAGTAACTTGTCAGGTCCTGTCAGGTATGATCGGCTGAGCTGGAGTGTGGCTTTGAGACCCAGGCGCGGAGAGACTGGTATTTGGTCGTGACTGATTACAGCGTGGGAAGTTCTCTTCCCGGATGGTCTTTAGAGTTGGCAGATTAGGTTTAGTCGTTTAGAATAGGTTGGCGTCTATCGTGAGGTGATGACTGAGTGCCGGCTCAGCTGTGACAGGTCCTTAAATAGGCTCAGCGGGATGACGTCACCGGGAAGCGTCGGTGACAGGGATGCTGGGAACTGGAGTGCAGTGCCAGCCAGGCCCGCAGAGGAGGTTAAGAGGAGGAGTTCATGACAGGACCCCCCCCCCGCGAGGGACGGCTCCAGAAGGCCCAGGGCGACTAGACCAGAAATCAGCCAACACGGAAGGATCCAGAAACGAGCGGGCAGGCTCCCAGCTAAGCTCCTCCGGACCGTAACCCTGCCAGTCCACCAAATACTGCCATCCACGGCCCCGGCGGCGGGCGTCCAGAATCTTGCGGACGGTGTAAACGGGGCCCCCATCGACATCTCGGGGCGTCGGCACCCGGGCCAGAGGCGGATGGAGGGGAGACAACACCACCGGCTTGAGCTGTTAGACGTAGAATACCGTGTTCACCTTAAGAGTGGAAGGGAGGCGCAGCCGGTAAGCGACCGGACTGAGGACATCTCGGACTTGGAAGGGTCCCAAAAAGCGGGGCGACAGCTTCCTGGAACCAGCCGGCAACCGGAGGTTATCGGTAGAGAGCCAAACCCGGTCACCTGGCTGGAACACAGGGCCGGGCCGGTGGCGGCGACGATGTTGTCGGGAGTACTCCGTATTAGCCCGGGTGATGGCGGCGCGAGCCCTGATCCAAGCGAGACGGCAGCGGCGGACCATATCCTGAGCCGCCGGAACCTCCACCTCCGGCACCTGATGGTCGAAAAGAGGGGCTGGTATCCATAGCAGGTCTCGAAGGGTGATAGACCCGTGGCGGAGGACGTCTGGAGGTTGTGTGAGAGCTCCGCCCACAGGAGGTAACGAGGCCAGGTGGACGGTTGAGACGAGGCGAAGCAGCGTAAGTAACGCCCGAGCTGCTGGTTTGCTCTCTCCGTCTGACCATTAGTCTGGGGATGATAGCCTGACGACAGACTGGTGGAAGCGCCCACCAACCGACAGAAAGCCTTCCAGAAACGTGAGATGAACTGGGGTCCTCTGTCAGACACCACGTCCTGGGGAAATCTGTGGAGCCTCACCACATGATCGAGGAGGAGCTCCGCTGTTTTCTTAGCCGTGGGGAGCCCTGCCATAGCCACTAAGTGCACAGCTTTCGAAAAGCAGTCGGTGATGGTGAGGATGGTGTCCAGGTGGTCGGCAGCGGGGAGTCCCGTGACAAAGTCCACACCTATGTGCGACCACGGCCTTTTGGGCACAGGAAGCGGTTGCAATTCCCCGGCTCCAGGTTGGGTGGAGGACTTAGACCGGGCGCAAGTGTCGCATGCAGCGGTGTATTCACGCACGTCCTTTCTCATAGAGGGCCACCACATGGCCCGGCGGAGGAACTGGAGGGTACGAGCCTGGCCTTGGTGTCCCGCGAGTCGTGAACTATGCCCCCACCTCAAGGCCTCCTGTCGACACACGGCCGGAACATAAAGGCGGTTAGGAGGCGTCTCTGGGGGTGCCGGGTCAGCTGGGAGAGCCGCCCGGATGGAGGCTTCCAGGGGCCATTGCAGGGCGGCCAAGAACCGTTCGGTCGGGAGGATGGACATCAGTTCAGGAGGCCTTGGATCCTGGGTGTGTTGACGGGAAAGGGCGTCCGCCTTGAGGTTCTTTGAGCCGGGGTGGTAGGCGATGTGAAAGTTATAAGGTTCGAAAAAGAGGGCCTACCGGGCCTGACGAGGGTTGAGTTGGCGAGCGGTCTGAATATGGATGAGGTTCTGATGATCAGTCCAGATTAGAAAAGGAGTGGGGGTACCCAGGAGCCACTGTCGCCACTCCTCCAGGGCCCACTTTATCGCCAACAATTCCCGCTCCCCGACCCCATAGTTCTGCTGAGTAGGAGAGAACTTCCAGGAAAAGAATGTGCAGGGATGGAGTTTGGAGTCCTGGCCACGTTGTGACAGTACGGCTCCCGCGCCCGTCTCTGAGGCGTCCACCTCTTCAACGAAAGGCCGTGTTAGTTCCGGGTGGAGGAGGATGGGCTCGCTTACAAAGCGGCGGACCAGCTCATGGAAGGCAGCGATGGCCTCCGGGAAGAGGAGGAAAGGGCGAGGCTGATTGGTTGTTTTAGTCAGGGAAGTTAATGGTGACGCCAGGGCGCTGAAATTGCGGATAAACCGGCGGTAGAAGTTGCAGAACCCCAGGAAACTCTGCAGCTGCTTCAGGGTCTTTGGTAGTGGCCACTGCGCGACCTCCTGAACCTTCTGTGGGTCCATGCGCAGGCCCTGGGAGGAGATGATGAATCCCAGAAACGAGGTGGACTCCTGGTGAAAGGTAGCCTAGTGAACTAGACCAAATTCTTGCTTTGCAAAGAATGGTCTAGGCATGCTCCATTGGAACCTCCACAGCTCCTACCAGGACTCTGGCTAGCCAATCACAGCTCTCTAGAGGGGTTTCAAACACATAAAGAGCTGTGATTGGTCCATAATGGTGGGCCAATCATAGTGCTCTATCTGCTTAGTGAACAAATCACAGAGCTTTATCCGCTTTGTGGGCCAATCAGGGCACTCTATATGCCTGGTGGGTGGGATGATGCAACAGAGTGAAACAAGAGTATGTCACATTCATTGTCCAGTAGCATGCGGAGATCATTTGAAAGACAACGGTAGAACCCGCCCCACAACCGAGAGCCGTCAATGGAGCATGGCCAGACTAAATAATACATTCATTTAGTCTGGCTTGCCAGGCTAGGTGAAAGGCACACTTCTCCAGTTTACAGAATAATTTGTGCTCCAGGAGGCGTGACAGAACGGCTCAAACATGCTGGGTGTGTTCCTCGGCCGTGCGGGAGTAGATGAGGATGTCATCTAAATAAACAAAAACCCAACGACCCAGCATGTCACGGAGGACATCAGTGATGAAACGCTGAAAGACGGCAGGGCTGTTGCAGAGGCTGAAGGGCATGACCAGGTACTCATAATGTCCAGTAGGTGTAATAAAAGCGGTTTTCCACTCCTCCCCCTCCTTTATGCGGATGAGGTTGTACGCGCTGCGGAGGTCCAGCTTGGTAAACAGTGTGGCTTGGGCGGTGGCGTCCAAAGCCGTGCTCATTAAAGGGAGAGGATGGCGGTCCCTGATGGTGATTTTATTCAACCCACGATAGTCTATACATGGCCGGAGGTCACCCTCCTTCTTCTTCACAAAGAAGAACCCTGCCGCCCCAGGAGATGTGGAATGTCGGATAAACCCCTTCCGGAGAGCCTCGTTTATATAAGCGTCCATCGCCTGGGTCTCTGCCGGGGAGAGCGAGAACAGCCGACCCCGAGGCGGGGTGGTTCCGGGCTGAAGCCTGATCTCCAGATCGTAGGGGCGATGAGGAGGCAGCTTGGTGGTAGGCTCCTTTGCAAAGACCTGAGCCAGATCGTGGTATTGGGGTGGAAGGAGTGTTAAATCCACATCCTTGGGTGGTGTCTCCCTAGGCTGTGATCCTGGAAGGAGTGTTAAATCCACATCCTTGGGTGGTGTCTCCCTAGGCTGTGATCCTGGAGACGGATGATGAAGGCGGCAGTTAACACCCCACACCATGACTTTACTGGTGGACCAGGAGATGTGAGGGTCGTGGAGGCGGAACCAGGAATGACCCAGAATGAGAGGAGTCGTAGGGGCGTGAATGACCAAGAAATGAAGGGTCTCTACGTGTTCTCCGATGGTCATCCGGAGGTTCTGGTTTCGGTGCGTGATAGGATATGGCATGAGAGGGCGACCGTCCACTGAAGTGACGGGAACGGGGTGATCGAGGAGAGTGAGTGGAATCTTGAGCCGGTTGACCAACCCCTGGTCGATAAAGCTTTCTGCAGCTCCGGTGTCGAGGGGAGCCACCAGGGGGACCGGTCCTTGGCTCAGCTGGAAGGAGACCGGGAGGGTGGTGTGATGAGGAGCTGCATGAATGGAGGCTCCGGGTGAGACCGCTCCTACACCGACCCGGAGGAACCGTTTCCCGGGCATATGGGGCATGTTGCCCGGGGATGGCCCAGATCCCCACAATAGGCGCATCGTCCCTCCCGAAAACGTCGCGCCCGTTCCTTGGGGAGCAAATGCCCGTTGACGTTGGAGTGCCGAGGAGAGTTGGACGACCAGTTCGGTGACAGAATCTAATTTGGATGCTTGGCGATCAGTAACAGCACGAAGCTGGTTGTTCTCTATTCGAAGTTGGGCGTTTTCCGCCTCCTGGCGTTCTACACGGCTGAGCAGCTGTGCAACGTCTGCTCGCAGCTGTGCGATCTCCGCTGGGTCTACTCGAGACTCAGTCATCCTGTCAGGTCTTGTCAGGTACGATCGGCTGAGCTGGAGTGTGGCTTTGAGACCCAGGCGCGGAGAGACTGGTATTTGGTTGTGACTGATTACAGCGTGGGAAGTTCTCTTCCCGGATGGTCTTTAGAGTTGGCAGATTAGGTTTAGTCGTTTAGAATAGGTTGGCATCTATCGTGAGATGATGACTGAGTGCCGGCTCAGCTGTGACAGGTCCTTAAATAGGCTCAGCGGGATGACGTCACCGGGAAGCGTCGGTGACAAGGATGCTGGGAACTGGAGTGCAGTGCCAGCCAGGCCCGCAGAGGAGGTTAAGAGGAGGAGTTCATGACATAACTATTTTACCAGTAACAATAACCTGGTAAAATATGGCAATTCACTTTGTAAACTATTGGTATAAAATAGGTAATTTAGGAATTTTTAAATAGTAATTCAATTGAACATACCTACTAACTCATTGTAATGGCATAGAAACACACTCTAAATGAAAATATGTGGCCATTTTACTGTGTAATATGTTGGTAAATAGTGCCTAATTTTTGCATTATTGCACAGTAACTTTTTTGAATTACCCTGTAAAATAATTTTTATTACATAATAATTACCATTTAAATTACAATTTATTACATAATATTACACTTTAACTTACAATGTAATTACCATGTAAGTACCTAATATATAATTAACACAGTCATTCATGTCCATTCTTTTTCTCTCTGGTAAGTTCTGTCTGTATTTGAGCATCCAATCCAATCAAATTTTATTTATAAATCGCATTCAAAAGGCATTTCAACCAAACAAGGTGCTGTACAGTAAAAATGTTAGTTAATTAAACAGGCGATATACAAACATGTCGAACACAGATAAAAGATAAAAAGGAAATACAACAAAATTCCCAAAAACTAACAGCTAAAAATCAATAAGACACAGGGAGAATAAAAAATTAGAAAAACATTTTTAAAAAGAACCTCAATAGTACGGAAGTTGATATTGTAAAGTCCATTTTTAAACAATGCAGATGTAAGTGAAGGTCATAATTATGTGGTATAAGCTAGGTTGAAGTAGTGAGTTTTCAAGCGTGATTTAAAAATGCTAGCTGTTGGTGCTTGCCTCACTAGTAGTGGTAATGTGTTCCACAGCTTCGGTGCACAGACACAGAAAGTCCTTTCTCCACGGCTTTTTAAACGTGCATTCGGAACAGCTAGGAGGAGCTTATCTTCAGACCTGAGAGCACGCGGCGGGTTGTAGTAATGGACAAGTTCACACAGATATGGAGGAGCTTGATGGTTCAAGGATTTGTAAGTCAGAAGCATAATTTTCAAGTTTATCCTGAACTGCATGGGCAACCAGTGGAGAGATTTCAGAATTGGAGAAATGTGTTGTCTTCTGTCAGCTCCAGTCAGCAACCTAGCTGCTGAATTCTGGACCAGCTGAAGTCTAGAAAGAGCTGCTTTACCGATGCCATATAAGCAGGAGTTAGAGTAATCCAGCCTTGAGGTGATGAAAGTGTGGACCACGGATTTCAGAAGAAGGACACTATGGATGTGCTTTAGTTTCGAGATGCGTCTTGGTTGGTAAAAACATGATTTAACGGTGTTATTGACCTGGGCATCCATCTTCAGAGCCTGGTCCATTTTAACTCCAAGGTTGGAGATTACAGAGGATACATTAGGTGAGAGATGGTTGAGGTCAGGTTGATGAGTAGCCGTGGTACTGTAAGGACTGAAAATGATTAAGTCAGTTTTGGAGTCATTGAGATGGAGGAAGTTATCAGCTAGCCATTGCTTGACCTCAAGGATACAATCAGACAGAATTTTCGTTGATTGAGTTGGCTTAAATTAAAAATAGATTTGACAGTCGTCAGCGTAAAGATGGTATGAGACAGCGTGCTTTCTGAAAATGGCTCCTAAGGGCAGTATATAGAGGTTGAACAGTAACGGGCCGAGAATTGAACCTTGTTGGACACCCCAACGTAGAGGCTGTGACTCGGATGAACAGCCATCCAACATGATCCTAGCAGACCTGTTACAAAAGTATGAACTAAACCAATCTAGGGCTGTGCCTGAAATGCCAGCACAAGTGTGAAGTCTTGTGATCAAAATGTCATGATCGATCGTGTCGAATGCTGCGGATAGATCCAAAAGTACCAGAACCACATGGAAACCTGAATCTAAAGCCAGAAAAATGTCATTAAACACCCGAACGTGAGCAGTTTCAGTGCTGTGCTGTTTTCTAAAACCAGACTGGCAGATGTCCATTACCTGAAATTCATTTAGATGTTTCATCAACTGTGCATAGACTATTTTCTCAAGGACCTTAGATAAAAACGGTAATTTGGAAATTGGTCGGAGATTAGAGTAATCGGTGGGATCAAGGCCGGGTTTTTTCAGGATTGGTTGTAGAACAGCGTTTTTAAAAGCACGAGGAACTTCAGCCAATGTCAAGCTACTATTTATAATGCCTAGCACGCTATTGCTATTGCTAATTAAAGGAAACACCTCTTTCAGGAGTCGAGGTGGGATAACATCATCTGGGGAGCCAGAGGGTTTCATGGCTGCAACAGTTTTTTCTAGATAGGGCAAAGAGATGGGCTGAAAGCTTTGAAGTTGCACATGAGAGGGGGCAAATGAATCAGGAACATGGTTGGTTTGGTGAATCTTAGCTCTGATTACAGTAATCTTATTTAAGAAAAACTGCAGGCATGATGTGTGGACGCGCTCGCGCTGCAGCACTCGTCACTGGCGCAGTCGGGCAGCGCAGCGTACACTCCGCTTTTTTGCGGGCAATAGATCAATTTGATCTGCTAGTTAAAAAGTTACTTGTGAGGTGGAAAAGAAAGAAGCAGACAGGAGTTTTTCTAGAGGACTGGGAGATGCAGGAAGATCAGAGACAGACAGGACAGGCAGATAGGAAAATAAAAACCAAGAAAACAAAACAAAGTTCTTAACAAAATAAAATGTAGGTAGATTGATTACACGTTTGTACCTGTATAAAGCAATAATTTATCAGCATGTAGTATTTATATAGTTGATACAATTCAGATCATCTTCAAAACTCCGTCCCATGCCCAGGGACGTATCTAAGCATTTTGGGGGCCGAGGCAAAATAGACCCTTGCTAGGTATTTTAAGTTGAAGTGCTATCTGTTTTTATATTAGACTTTTTATATTTGCAATGAAGTCCAAAAGTGAAGAATTTATGTTATTTATTACTTGATTGTTCAAGCTACCTCACAGAAGTGATCTGTTGTTAAAAATTTAAATAAAAAGGCAATTAAATAAAAAATAAGGAATTTGGAACTGTTTCTTCCTTTTCTTTCTTTTTTTTTATGTATCGAAAGTATCGGATCGGGACTCTGTATCGGCAGATTCTCAAAATCAAATGACTCGGACTCTGACTCGAGGGAAAAAAAACCTGATCGGGACATCCCTAGTTCTAATCAGGTGATTTTAAGTCAACATCAGCACTTCATTTTGGCTTCAGGCAGTGATACAGCCACAGATTTAGGCTGTGCCACAAAACCCAGTGGCTTGTCTTATCTTGTCATTTGGCCTTTCCATCTGAAGTGATGGTGTAATGAGCCAATCTGAGGCAGCTGTTTAGCCAAGAAAAATTATCAAGTTGACCAGGCAGGAAGAAAGATACTGTACATGTGTTGAATGGATTTCTTTTCCTCGTTATGTCCCTGTTGTGGTTTAGCTAATGCTCTCCCTTGTACTGACATTTCTTCAAGGGAGTTTATCCTGGATCGCTGGGCATTTGTGGTAGCCGAGTCAGGTAAAGTCGTGAGCTCACTCTCCATGTCTTCTCTGATTTGTGTTTCTTTTGGGTTATTTTTCCTCAGACCCTGGAGGAAGTGACCTGTGAATAGAGTCACACTGGGGATTTTTAAAAGACTTTCTTGATTCAGAATCAATCCAACAACATCTAACTTTGGGAAGCTGAGTAGGTAAGTCAAGAAAAACTCACATTTGCTTGAAATAATTTTAAGACCAATTCATCTCAGTTTAATGTGATGTGGAATGTTTTTTTTTACATGTAAACATATTTTAAATGGAAATTTAACAGTATGTCTATCAATTTAATCATTGTAATTGTGCACAAAATATCACAAATGTTTCATCCAGTCATTATTGGAATTGCTTCATCCTTGCTTGGGTCACAGGGGGCTTGTGCACATCTCCAGCGGTCATCTGGAAAGAGGCAAAGGACTCTAAGCAGGTCTCTAGTCAGGTTGGGTGTATCAGACACTATATGTCTTATTTTTTGGGATAAAACCATAAAGAAGTATCTTATTAAAATCGCCCACATGACGCTGTACATGGTTACCATACATCTGTTGCTACATCTGTTTTGGAGTGTAAACATGACATATACTGTTTTACAAAATCAAACACACCAATTACATTTTTTCATTGGGTCTTACGTAATTCATTTTTGAACTTAAGTAAGTCCATATTTATGATGGGGAAAAGCACACACATTTACCCCAAATTCTGGATAGTTTTTTAAAAATTGGTTTACAACAATTTGGTAGATTCTTCGAACATCCTTCAGAAGCCATGTCTTTATTTTTCCTTAAGTGTAGTTTTTTTATAACATTATTATTATTTTTAATATTGAAAAGGAAAAAAAAAAGTCTTTCAACCGTTCTACACATACATTTGGAACTTGAACTGTTTATTTTTTCTATCAGATTTGAATGGACAGTGGTTAACATTTTCTAAGGAAACTCACATTAAACTTAAATAAACCCAAACATTGCACACACACACACACACACACACACACACACACACACACACACACACACACACACACACACACACACACACACAAAATGTATCAGATCCAAAACCACAAATAGTGCACTTTCATAGATAAGCCTCTCCAAATCTGAGGTCATGAATCTTGACCAGAAAAAGGTGTGTGTGGGGGTGGGGGGTGTGGGGTGGGGGGTGGTGTTGGGGTGTCCTAGTAAAGGAGTCTAACCCTGGTTTCACGCTGAAAACATCAGCGGCGTGGAACGGCAACGGACCGTCACTGCCTCAATTAGAATCCATTATAGACTATGGAGTGTTTCAAACCAGCAGTGACGCTGTAATTTCCAGGCGCATCCCAGAAGCGGCACACTGTGCTGCGCCGCTAAAGATAGGGTCAAGTGCTATTTTTGCCATGAGCCGCTTCTGGGACACGTTAATGTCTGCAGTTTACATAGAGCTAGACAGGAAATCACACACTTTCATTGTAAAATCCCTGGTAATTTTCAAAATAAAAGTACTGCAGCGATGCAATTTCATATATATGAAGCTTAAGTTTGACCCAACGACGTATTTACTCACATTATTGTTCCAGAAGTGCAGCAGTGTTTTTGCCATGGCTTTAATCCTGGCAGTGGAGAGGAACAAAATCATATATGACATCAAACAGCGATATAAAATGTGATTTCCTTCTTTTTGTTTTTTTGGCGAATTGCATAAACAAGCCGTGACCTGTAGTCTCGAGGGATCTTGTGATCTTGTGGGTCCAGCAAAGAGCACAGTGATGAAGTTGTGCCGCTGCCAAGACTCTCCCGGTGTGAAAGGGACCACTTTGAAGTTTGTGAGTAAACCGTTCCGCTGCCGTTTTGCACCGCCAATGCCTTCAGTGGGAAACCAGGATAAGTATCTCATGGTCTTGTTCATGACTCAAGGGCATGAATGACTGTTAGACAGATGGGACTTTCAATTTGCAATGGATCTTTGTTCCAATCATCACCTAAGGTCCGAAAGTTTGGGTACAATGACCAAAAAGAAAAGGACTGCAAATACAAGCAGCATTTGTTTCACATGGTGGCTGGGCTTAGCTTTAGAAATGGGGTGAGGAGCTCGGACATCCTCGAGAGGCCAGTTTGAGCCTCTCCGCACCCAGTGAACAAACAAACAAACAAACCATTCATATTTCTAAATGAAATGCAATGTTTCTTAAGACATAAGCTGACATGAGGACAAAAGGTCTTTACTTGATTTGTACAAAGCAAACCAAAACTTTGATCAGTTCAGCTCAGTAATGAATGATTCAGTTTTTCTTTGGACATTCAAGCGTTATTTACCAATGCCAGATGACTTGGTTAGATCATTCCAAAAGGTCTCTGTAGGCATAAAGACATAAGATCATAAATGAAATACATCTGACTTTGTCACAAGCTTCAATGCTGCTACTAAATTCTCCCAGGCTTTAAAATTGCATCTTTATCCCCAAAGGATGGAGATGACTGAATGACCTGGAAGGTGTCAAACTCCTTTTGCCAACATGCCTAAATGCACAGCCTCAATGCCATTGCTGTAGGGTTCTGGTTACGTATGACTCTAGTTAGGGTTTTTACAGTTTTACTTTTCAATCCCCTTTTATTCCTTTTTTCTTCAATGAATGCATCCAGGGATAATGTGGTAAAAAGAATACAGTGACTGGCATGAAATTAATGTGATCATGTCGGGAAAGGTACTGTGCTGAATGGCGTGTGGAAGGAAAATGTGTCTCCCTGTACTCCCTTGCTACCTTGAGGCATAACACAATTAGACATTAGATTGTTTTTCCTCCCCCTCTGCCCATCTGATTTCTGCTCCTGCCAGACTATTCTCTTTCATCTGCTTTATTCCTCTGTATTGCCATAATGTAGCAGACCCTGAGTGCTCTCACAGATCACTGGTACAGCTTATCAGTGAAGTGGTGCCGCTTCAAATTGGGTCCTTTAATTTGGTCTCTCTACATTCATTTTCAGCATTACACTTTCAGGGGAAAAGGTTGTAGTGGTGGAAGGGAAAGATAAACATACTCTAGGTAGAGAAATCTAGAGAAGCACATGGAAACCTCACGCTGGAATCAGGAATTAAGATAAGAAAGAAAAGTGTGTTTACGGTTCTGAATTCTGAGGTAGTTCTGTACAACGAAGAACAGCTGCTCAGATCAATGTTCTGCAGCATTGAAAGGATGATTTGCATCCCGAAAGGTTAAAGATTAGGGCTTCTTCTTTAATAAATCCATCCCATTTTACTTCTTTATTATTATCATTATATTAAAAAAATTAGTTATTTTCAGTACTAACCTAAATAAATTATATTTATTCAAAGGGGACATATTATGCAAAACTCACTTTTTGCATCCTTTTATGCTGCCATGTGGGTCTCTACTGCCTCTTTAAACACTCCAAACACAAATCAAAATAATCCATCTGTTTTCTCTTGGTGTTTGGTTTAAGGAACACTTTGCTTCCATGAGCCGTTCCTGTTGTTGTCACATCACAATAAGGACAATTTACTTAGAACCACACCTCACTGGTCAAGGCTCAGGGAGGTTTCCACTCCGAGCATGGAAGAGCAGTGGATCTACTCCCACCCCCTCCTGAAAATCCGAGCCCCTCGCCTGATAGCACCCAACGAGGAGCCTATGTCACACCCATCTACCTCTGGACCATGAGAGGATAAAAAATATGTTTTCTGATCCTGTTTGATATGTGCCATAGATTTCAAATATGATGTCCGTGGATTTTAAAGACACCTTTTGATGCCAATGAAGCACTTATTTTTGTGGTAATTTTATCTCCAGATTTTTACAAGCTAATTAATCTAAAATAACATGACAGGCATAATCAGAACACATAATTATTTTTTCATTTATATTAAAATGTAACATATGTGTGATTCAGGGCATGACAAAGAGGATTACAAAATAGCTTTTACTGCACCGTTAACTTGCATTCATATAACTTCTTAGACTTAGGCTCCCCAAGGGGGTGTGGCCAGCAGCAGCTTTTTATATTTCAAGTGAAAAAAAAAAACCCAAAATGGCTCATTCTGGAAGGAACTGATAATATTAAGAGTAGAACAGCTGAAATTGATTTATGTGAGAGGGATTTTCTGAAAAGAAATAGCATACGTTGTAACTACTAAAGAACAATTATAACTTAAATACAAGTTGACAATATATCCATTTTAAAGGGGGGAGGGGGTGGGGTATTACACATTTTCAGATATGTTATAAAGGCCAAGTTAAAGGCTGTTATGAGGTAATAAGTTTGAAAATTTGGGACGGACTTGGTGTAGAGCCATTGCTCCTCAACAACCAGAGCAGAAGCCTCCCTAAGTGTCCAAAGGAGAGGGGTGGTTCTCTTGTAATTTTCCTTATTATGTCACAAATGGCTTGTAGTAGCATATGATTCCTGAACTCTGGCAGGAAATAGATGGATGGTTTTGTAACCCAGAAGCTAGAACCTTAATGAGGTATTAACTAATTGGCTTACTAATATGATCCATCCTCAATTTAGATAAAATATAAAATATAAATTAAGGAAATTAACAATACTAATTAATAGATATCTAATTAACTAATAGATAATTTCATAATGAATTATTGGAAGGGTGAATAACTAAAATAACGAGTTTAATATTAAACATCGGTTAAAACAAGAATCTTGAACATCACTAACAGAAACAGAAGAGGAAAGCTGTATACTATTGGCCCATTTGTTTATTTTTTCTTTTAATTATCTTATTGTATCCTGTAATCCGGTTACATAAAACTTGGCGAGCCAGCCAGGAGAATTGTAGAGTTGCTACCTTAGCTAACCATTGACTGACATCATAAGAGTGCCTGGAGGTCACAGTGGTTTGCCATTTTGGCATTATTGGTACTTTTGAGTGTTTTAAAATGGAAGTTGTGAAAACAGAAAAGGTCAAAGTTTCAAATGCTGTTTTAATCAGTGGGTTAACTGATACAGACCTTGATAACGAAGTCTTTGGGTTTATGGAAGGATTCGGACCAGTTAACAGGCGCATTAAGTTACCAAACTGTGATCAGATTATTGTGGAGTTTCAACATGAAGCCACTGTTAAGGAATTAAAGAAACAATGTTTACCCTATGACAAACCTTGTACTAGGAACCCAGATGTTTTCTTCCATATTCAAGACCTAGCCAGCGCGTACAGTCTAGAAACTAGCACATCTGCCACTGATGCCTATCTGTCAGAGCTCAGGGACATAGCTGCGCGTAGCAATCAATCATTTAAAGACCTTCTAATGGAGGAACTGGCAAAAATTGGGGAATCTTTAGGAAGGGATACCCATGCATCTGAACCAGTCACTGAACCAGAGCCAATGCTCCATAGTGACCAAGTTACATATTCCCTGCCTTTAACACCAGAAGTTAACTATATGAACAACTCAAAGGACAATTGTCCACCTACAGAGACTGGAAAACAAAACCCTTGCATTCCACCAAATCTTTTAAACACACCTGAGGTTCAGCGTGTTATTGTGGAACACATTGTTAAAAGCAGTGAGGTTATCCCTCCGCCTACTTCACAATACAGACTAAAACCGTTCTCAGGGCGAGTTCCACACCCTTCTTTTGAAACTGACTATGATACTTGGCGTAGTAGTGTAGTGTTATGCATAAATGATCCTTCACTCACCAAGTCCCAAATTGTACGAAGAATCGTGGAGAGTCTGTCAGCCCCAGCAGCGAGCATCGTTAAAGCTCTTAGTCCAAAATCCGACCCGGAAACGTACCTTGAACATCTCGATTCAGCTTACGCAGCTGTCGAAGACGGCGACGAGCTCTTTGCTCGCTTCTTAAACACAAACCAGGACAGTGGTGAAAAACCTTCCGATTACTTTCAGAGGTTATACACCTTGTTAAACCTAGTTATTCAGATGAATGGAATTTCCTCCAGTGACGCCGACCAGCAGCTGCTCAAGCAGTTTTGCAGAGGCTGTTGGGACAGCTCGCTGATTTCAAACCTGCAACTCGAACAAAAGAAAGACAACCCGCCTCATTTTACAGCACTTCTCCTCAAACTGCGCACTGAAGAAGACAAACAGGCTACTAAAGCAGCACGCATGAAACAACACTTAGGGGCACAACGAACTAGAGTGTATTCAAATGTGCAAACAACATGCTCTCAGAGTAAAAACACTTGTGAACTGGAAATAGATGATAACTGTGATGACTTACGCAAACAAATCGCTGAGCTCAGGAGCCAAATTGCACAGCTTAAGGTTAACAACACAGATAAAAAGGCAAAGAAAACTCAAAAAGAGTCAAAACCCCGTGTGGGGACTAAAATTCCAGATGAGCCCAAACAGATTCAGCAGATAACAGCAGTGGTGCCCAGACCAAAGCCTGGATACTGTTTTAAGTGCGGAGAAGATGGGCACATAGCTTCTAGCTGTAGCAACGAGCCAAATCCAGCACTAGTTGCAACTAAAAGACTTGCTCTTAGACAGAAGCAGCGCGAGTGGGAGATGTCAAAGCCAATTGCTCAGTCTCCTCCTTTAAACCGGTAGAAGCTCCTATCGTGGGACAGATAGGTGCTAAAGTAGAACCAAGTCCCTCTAAGGAAAGGACAGAGAGACTTTTTTGCAAGCCAGTTCATGCTCATTCAGTGCCAAAACTTCCCAAAAGATTAGTGGGTGGGCGATGCACAGCTACAGTCTCAGTTAACAGTGTTGAATGTAATTGTTTACTGGATTCAGGGTCCCAGGTAACCACCATTGCCAATTCTTTTTACCAAGAACACTTACCTGACCTCTCAATTAAACCCATCAGTAATCTGTTAGAAGTCGAGGGCGCAAACGGTCAAGCAGTTCCTTATTTAGGATACATAGAGATAAGTGTCACATTTCCAAAAGAGCTCGATCAGTCTGGACTTGAGTTACCTACCCTTGCGTTAGTGGTTCCGGATATAAGCTCAAACTCTGATACACCACTACTCATTGGCACAAACACACTCGATCCTTTGTATGAGCAATTGTCTGCCAATAACTTACCTGATTCCAAGGCACTCTCTTATGGGTACCAACACGTGCTAAAAGCCTTAGCAGTCAGAAAAAAACAAAGCAAAGATGGACGAGTTGGTGTGGTGAAGCTTCGAGGGAGAACCCAAGAAGTTCTCCCTGCAAATAAAAAACTGTTACTAGAAGGGTTTATGCAACCCAGCCAAAACAAGCATGAGCCTTATGCACTCATTGAACAACCCACCAATGGTTCTCTACCAGGGGGTATAATTGTAGACTGTTGCCTCATTTCCTTACCTTCACATGGTCCATACAAAGTACCTGTTGTACTAAGAAACGAAACTAACCATGACATCACATTACCCACTAACTGTGTGATCGCTGAGTTAGTTAAAGCCGATCGTGTTATGCCATATCCAGAACCTGACAAAAGTGATCAGAAAGTACTTGCGGCGTGTAGTTCGCAGCAACAGACTTCACCTTCAAACCCTCCTCTCAGTTTTGACTTCGGTACTTCGCCCTTGTCCGAAGAATGGAAAGGGAGGATCACCAACAAACTTAACACTTACTCCGATGTGTTTTCGCACCACGATCTTGATTTTGGTCATACACAACAGATAAGACATCACATCAACTTAAAAGACGAGACCCCATTCAAACAGAAATCTCGGCCGATCCATCCACATGATTATGAAGCCGTGAGAAAACATTTGGAAGCCCTCTTGGAAACCGGTATAATAAGAGAGTCGGAGTCTTCATTTGCCTCACCAATAGTGGTAGTTCGGAAAAAGAATGGTGAGGTACGTCTATGTATAGACTATAGAAAGCTTAATCTGCAAACCATTCGTGACGCATATGCCCTGCCTAACTTGGAGGAGTCCTTTTCTGCTCTCGCTGGATCACAGTGGTTTTCTGTGATGGACCTCAAGTCAGGTTACTATCAAATAGAGATGTGTGAAAAGGATAAACCTAAAACTGCTTTTGTTTGCCCGTTTGGGTTTTATGAATTTAACCGTATGCCACAAGGAATAACAAATGCTCCAAGCACTTTCCAACGGGTTATGGAAAAGTGTATGAAGGACATTAATCTGAAGGAAGTGTTAGTTTTCCTAGACGACTTGATCGTCTTTTCCAACTCCTTGGAAGAACACGAAACCAGACTTTCTCACGTTCTTGAACGGCTTAGAGAATACGGACTCAAGCTATCACCAGATAAGTGTCGTTTTTTCCAGACATCTGTGCGTTATCTTGGACATATAGTATCTCGAGATGGCATAAAAACCGATCCAGATAAGGTGGAAGCACTCAAAACATGGCCGAAGCCTCAGACTTTGAAGGAACTCCAATCTTTCTTAGGATTTACCGGTTATTACCGACGCTTCGTTAAAGATTACTCAAATATTGTCAAGCCACTAACATCTCTCACGGCTGGTTATCCACCCAAACGGAAAAACTTTAAAACACCACCATGTAGATCAAAGTACTTGAACCCCAAAGAACCCTTTGGGAATCGTTGGAGCCAAGACTGTGAGAAGTCCTTTCAAACTATTATTGAAAATCTTACCACTTCGCCAGTTCTTGGCTACGCTGACGCAAAACTCCCATATCTAGTACACACAGATGCTAGTACGACCGGACTCGGTGCAGCGCTATACCAAGTGCAAAACGGTGTCACACAGGTAATCGCTTATGCAAGTCGCGGTTTAAGCTCTAGTGAAACTAGGTACCCTGCGCACAAGTTGGAGTTTCTAGCCTTAAAGTGGGCCATAACAGATAAGTTTCATGACTATTTGTATGGGAACACATTCACTGTCATTACTGATAATAATCCGTTAACTTACCTCTTAACAACGGCAAAACTCGATGCAACGAGCTATCGTTGGCTAGCTGCGTTGTCCACCTATAATTTTGACATCAGATACCGTGCAGGTACACAGAACGTTGACGCGGATGGCCTGTCTAGGAGGCTGCATGATAAACCTGAAGACAACTCAAAATTCACTGAGGAATGCCAACGACTAGATGAGTTCCGATCTCATCTTTTATCCTCTGTCAAAGAAGTCGAGCTTCAACTTCAAGCCGAAGCAGTGAAGGCAACATGCCAAAAGCACATGGTCTTGGATGAGACTGATTCTCCTTGTGGTTTAGTTCAGTCACTTGCCATGTCTGCAGCGGCCATTCCAGACCTATTCCAGTTGGAAGACAATAGTGACAGTTTCTTTGCTGTGCCCAAGTATAACCATGCTGACCTTGTCTCCTTGCAGAGGAAAGATCCAACCATTGGCCGAGTCATTCAGCTGCTTATGACTGACAATAAACCGCCAACTGATACTATTGCAGAACCCCCGGTGGTTCTTAACCTTTTGAGAGAGTGGAAACGGTTTGAGTTTCAAAATGATTTACTGTACCGGAGACGCCAATTAGGACCAGAGACATCATTGCAGTTAGTCTTGCCTGATTCATTACGTTCAACAGTCATGCAAAGCCTACATGATGATATGGGGCATCTTGGGGTTGAACGTACGACAGATCTCATTCGGTCCCGTTTTTACTGGCCAAGAATGGCTAGTGATATCGAAATCAAAGTTAAAACTTGCGAAAGATGTATCCGTCGGAAGGCCCTCCCTGACAAAGCTGCTCCAATGGTGAGTATTACCACCACCAGACCTATGGAGTTAGTTTGCATGGATTTTCTCTCCATAGAACCAGACAGTAAGAACACTAAAGATGTCTTAGTGATTACAGACCATTTTACAAAGTATGCAGTGTCCATCCCAACCAAAGATCAGAAAGCCACCACCGTCGCGAAGAACCTGTGGGAACATTTTTTAGTCCACTACGGGTTTCCTGAGCGTCTTCATAGTGATCAGGGACGGGATTTCGAATCACGTACAATCAAGGAACTTTGTTCTTTACTTGGTATCCGTAAAGTCAGAACGAGCCCTTATCACCCTCGTGGCAACCCCGTTGAACGGTACAATCGTACATTACTCAGCATGTTGGGAACTTTACAAGCCACTGAGAAACATCACTGGCGCGATTTTGTAAAACCACTTACTCACTCGTACAATTGTACAAAAAATGACGTGACGGGATACTCTCCCTACGAGCTAATGTTCGGTAGGCAGCCTCGGTTGCCTATAGATATTGCCTTTGGGTTACCGCATTTGAACAAGCCCTCTATAACTCATTCTCAGTATGTTAAAGAACTGAAGAGTCATCTGGAACAGAGTTATGACATTGTCATAAAAAACTCTCAAAAAACAGCGAGGAAGAACAAAGAACGGTTCGACAGAAACATTCGTGAGTCCACACTAGGTGTGGGAGATCGTGTTTTAGTCCGAAATCTTCGCTTAAGAGAAAAGCATAAATTAGCAGACAAATGGGAGCAAACAGTGTATATAGTTCTCAAACAGATGGAAAACTTGCCAGTATACACTGTAAAACCAGAGAACGGAGAAGGACCCAACAGAACACTCCACAGAGATCTTTTACTGCCTTGTGGTTTTCTCTCTTCATTAGAAAATGAAACAGAACGCGTTACGAAACCTAGCAGACCTCATACAAGACAGAGTTCAGCCTTAGAACCTGACCCAGATGAGCCACTTGACGAAGAGGTAGATGAGTTTTATTACTCTGATCTTCCACAAGTGCTAAACCGACCATCCTATCAAATAGCGGTCACCTTGCCAAATAGGGAACTCATAGCAGATTCAGGACCGGTAAATAATATTCAACAACAAAACACACTATCCTTACACACAGGGGATCGCAAGGAACCAACCTTAGCTGGTAATGAAAATGCTGAATTGTCCTTACTTGACAAGGGCATCAACACCGAAACATTCTTACCTGACAGAATGAGTGAAACTGCGACATTCTTACCTGAAAGAGTGAAAGAAGCAGCAACATACTTACCTGAAAAAACGAAAAAAACCGAAGTATACTTACCTGACGTAGAAACGGGGGATGAAACTAACACAAACCTACCTCAATTGGATGGTGTCCTAAAGTCGCAGCAACGTGATGTAAGTTTTGAACCCATCATACACGATCAGACACATACATCTGAAAAGACCAAAGTCTTAGAGAATAGCTCATCAGCTCTGTCGGAAACAGAGAGCTCACTTCGTCCTGTCTCAGTTGAGAATCAAACCGAAACGGATGAGCATGATACTGTGCAACCAGAGATGTATGTCAGGAGATCTGAACGAAGTAGTCAGCCTCCTCAAAGACTAACTTACTCTCAATTGGGCAATCCACTAGTGACCGTAGTTAGGTCCCTTTTCCAAGGACTTAATAAAGCTTTTATTGACTCTCTTACTCAAGAAGTTGTGTACCCCGTAGCAACAATGCACAGGGACGTGCATGATATTTAATGGGGGAGGATGTAACCCAGAAGCTAGAACCTTAATGAGGTATTAACTAATTGGCTTACTAATATGATCCATCCTCAATTTAGATAAAATATAAAATATAAATTAAGGAAATTAACAATACTAATTAATAGATATCTAATTAACTAATAGATAATTTCATAATGAATTATTGGAAGGGTGAATAACTAAAATAACGAGTTTAATATTAAACATCGGTTAAAACAAGAATCTTGAACATCACTAACAGAAACAGAAGAGGAAAGCTGTATACTATTGGCCCATTTGTTTATTTTTTCTTTTAATTATCTTATTGTATCCTGTAATCCGGTTACAGTTTTTAGTCACATTGGTGTCTTTATAAAGACAGTAGAGACCCAAGTGGAAGCATGGAATGATGCAAAACTTGAGTTTTACACAACACGTCCTCTTTAATATTTATACAGTTCATGAAGTTAAAAGTACTGTAGTGGATCACTATGTTCATAATTTAATCATCTTTGTTGTTGGAATCTTTTGAAAATTATTCTATTAAAAACCTCAAGAAAAAAGTAGCATAAAAATGTTTATCTCAATTTGATATCTTTACTAGGGTGAGTAAGGTGAGAAAATATGTACTTGCAGATTGTTTATAAATGCTAAGAAGGTGTGAAAAGAAACTATTCATTCTTGAATTAATATTATCATGATGAACTGTTAAGTTCTTTCATAAGCTGTGTTGTTTAAATTAGGATTCAGTTTGTGGGATGTTCCTGGTCACAATGATCATGTTACAGGGTCACAACTGGCTGCATCACTTGGGTAGACCCAAAGTGGGTTCTGGAGGCTTCATCCAGTATTTCAAATTGATAGAAAATCATCATCATCAACAACAACACCTATTATCAGACTCAAGGTCTACATTAAAAACAAACAAAATAAAAACAGAAAAACGATACAAAAATCATAAGACATGCATACCAGTGTCTCCACATGGATGACTAGTAACACACTGCACTAAAATGGGGATCAACCAGCATCTGCACAAGTCTGTTCTTAGAGCTCCTCAATCGCAGGATAAACATGTACATCAAATTCCTCATTATGGGTTGGAAGGTCCCGACATGAGCACTGCAAAATAAAAGACTTGCACTACAGGACTGAGGCTTCCCTAGCAGAGTCCTAAACGCATTGTGGTTTGCTAATTTAAGCTTATGCAAGCTGGCTTTTCTATACTTACACCACAAAGGTGCAGTATACAATGGTGTGCAGTAGGTTCTAAAAAGGTAGATTTTTATCCTGACTGAATTTCCTGACCAAAATATTGGCTTCGGCATGCAAAGCACGACATTGCCGGTAAATGGCATCGTCATCACAGAGCTGATCTGTGATGATGTGACCCAAATATTTAGCGTTGTCACTGACACTTATCTTCTTTATTATAAAAGTTCTGACAGAAGGGTATTTGTTAAGAAAAGAGGTGTGTAGTTGAATTTTGATGATCAATGTCAACCACTTAAACTATACTTGTATATACTAGGACCTCCAGTCATGGAAATGGTATCCTGTTATTCTTGTAGTTGATGGACCCCGGGGCACAGCAGAAATGTTTTCAGAAACTAGCAAAAGACTTCTGTCCACTAGAACGTCTGGGATGTTCTGGACTAACAAATCTGATCGAGCCCCAACCAACAAGCACTGTATTAACAAAATAAATAAAGAAATAAATCTACGCTATTTCATCATTACCGAAAATAATTATACAATGGTGTTCTAGCCTGAGCCAGTGTGTAAATGGGTATGGTTTCCCTGGTACAGTAATTTTATGTGTTTAATGAGTGTGCTCACCCACACTGACTCACTCCTACGTTTAGATGTGCTCTATTTTCTGATTAGCTGTGGGAAGCAGATCATTTTGTTCAAACCCAACATGGATGTCTTTAAAACTGACATATCTATATTTGTTTAAATTTTTTCTCATATTCTTGATGGGTAAAAAAGATTCATCTGAGACGACTTTTCCATGAAAATAATATAAAGGCATGATTAAGCCATTAAGGCCACATCTGCCAGTATAATTTGGTTTTAATTTGCAGAGAACTCTGCCACATATCGCTGCAGTGAATGTGACATTTTAATTAAGAAAGGGCTGTTAAAATGATTGCACTGAGGTTAGAGAGGGCTTCTGTTTATACTACTGAAGAGAATAGTAACAATAATGGCTACTATGGCCAAACTAGCACCAAGAAATCACAATGACCTCCTCTCTTTTCATTACAACAATTACAGATAATGCATAAAGAATAAAATGCACTAATTACTCTTTTTTATTTTTTTGGCATCAGGTTGACTATCATAATTATGTGCCAGAAAATTAGTTTATCACAATGTCTAGGCTCTGTTTGGATGTATTTTAAACATTTTGCAGTTTTTTTTTTCTTTTTTGTTAAAGTCCTGCCGATTTTCTTTTTTTAGTGTCGCCATGGGCATAAACACCAGCACTGGAAATAGAAGTGGATTAATGTGACACATGGAATGCCAACTTGGACTAAAGCATAGGCAGAAACCATGAATCATGATAGTTTGTGTTTAACAAAAAAAGTTTTTGGCTTGCATGGGTAATTCCTTCTTTATTGTATGGAGAAAGCACGACTGAATAGAGGGGAACTGGGATGAATCTGACATCTGTGTGGTTGTGTTTCCCATCAAAAATAGTAGGAAATGCTGACATGTTCTAAACCACCCTGAAGAAAAGTGCTAATGTAAACATACACCCAACCATTTTCTGCATTAAAGCAACACCAAATAAGTTTCCTGCTTTTCCCCCCTACTGTTTGAAAGCAGAATCAAAACTGCTGTAAACAACCCTGCTACAGCCTGCTGTAGCTAGAGCTAGCCATGAGCTAAATCACCAGCTGAGACTAAAATAAGCATAAAAAGGTCCAGACTGTTGGATAAAAAATATTATTACTTCCAAGTCAAGGCAAGTCAAGTAGCCACAAAGCCAGGTCACCATCAGTCCGTGATTTTGTAGCCTCCTTTAGTTCCCTCCAATGAGAGTAGGCTACACCGATGTTCACTCTGGTGTTAGCTCTTGGCTTCATCTCTAATGACATTACTCCCTTAGTTCCTGGCTCTGCAATGATGCCAACAAAACAAGTAATATTATTTTACTTGTGATTTCTATTAATGGTAGGCCAACTGTAAAAGCTAAATTCTAGCCATTCTATGTGTTACCAACACAGTAAACTGGACAACTTGCTCTACTTCCTGGGTTGCTGGTATCCTAAAGCAGGTAGGGACCTCCCACTAGTGTTCCTACTCGTGCCCCAAAACTATTAAGTGCAGTTTCTGGTGAGCATAGGGCTACATAGTGCTGTCCAGCTCAAGTTTATGGCTGAAGAATGACTGAAATCAGTTTGAAAGCTTAAAGTGTTAAAATGTCTTTAGCATTGCTGTAACTTGAGCCTGTTCAGTTTCAGGAGAAACTGGTGACTATCTCTTCTCATTCATTAAGTGGGAACCAAGTTATTGCTTGTATAGGTCAACAGGTCATCACCAAGTCACATAGATTACTAACCATGCATACACCAACACCAAAGGCCAATTTAGAGTCACCAAATAGCCTAAAATGCATGCTTTTAGACTGTGAAAGGAAACATAAGAGCATGGAGTAAACTCAATATTTCACAAGGTGAAGGTCTGCACTGTCAATAAGGGGAGTGAAACCCATGGCCTTATTACTGCAAGGTAATGGTACTACCCGACATGCAGTCCTTATTTTTAAGTCAAAGTTCACTACTGCATCATGGAAAACTGTACTAATACCACACATGTCCCATTTTTGACACAGCTTGATTTTTTTGTCGTAAAAACATGATTTCTCAAAAAAGATTTGGATGTTCCCTTCCATCTCAAATGCCTTGTCTCCATCATTTGACCAACTGCATTGACTTTAGAGCCAACAGAATCCAAACGGTTCCCTCCCTGGTAACCACTTTTGTGGATATTGCAGAACCATTGAATCTACAAGTGCAGGACAAACAGGTAATTTCTAACTGCAGTAGCTCTGCTTAGCAGAACCCATGCACAATGATGGTGTTCTATTCTCCAGAGCTGTTTGCAATTAGCAGTATAATCTGGCAAAGTAACTGATGTTTATTCCTTCACCATATTGTGTCTGCAGTAAAACTCATCAATAATAGAAGGAGGAAGAGTATGACTGTGCTGAGCTGCACAAACTTGGAATGTGTGACTGAAGGATTTTCAAGTACAGCATTGCTGCAAGACATTTTAATATATAATGCTCTCTGTCCTTATGTAATGTTAACAGCCGGTGGCTGGGTATATAGAAGGTACCCGAGCTTCAGAAGGCCAATAATAAGAATCCCAAGTAGGATATTTAGCTGTAAACTGAGCAGATTAAATTCTGGAATATGTATTTATTTAGCACTATTGTATAGTTTTTCAAGTTTCTCTGCTGTTGAAAAGCTTCGTCAAGAAATTCTTTACTCTCCACAAAGCTTCCGTTCTCTGAACATTGCAATACATGATTCGACAATATAATGATGCATTATTAAAGTGTCATTGTAATAATACAGATTTTCCGGTGACGTTCAACAACATCTGTGGAATTGGTTTTATCAAAAATGCTGCATGTTAGATTGACAGGAATATTAGAACAATTCAGTCAGTAAAAGCTCTGAGCATTGCTAGCATGCAATTATAATTGTCTGGGGATTTTGGGATATTGCAAAGCCTTCTGTGCACATCCTCATCAAAGCAGTTTGACTGATACAGTGAGTAGGATGTGGCAGACAAACAAGAGGGTGAGGACAATCTGAAAGCAGCTATGTGTCAGTGGAGTTGTCGGTTCTGACTAATGTTCCAAAGCAGAAGCCGAGGAAAGCATTTAGAACTGTGGACAGCTCCCCTTGGTGCCGCGTACTTTACAGTGTATTGGACAGCTCCTTTGGAATGGTAGCAACAGGACACAGGCTTGTGCTATTGTATCTGCAAAAATTCACATGGTGATATTCTCAAAAAGGACAGCTAGAAAGTGATGTCTAGCCTATCATAATGGCACAAATCAGTGGGCTGATGAGTGCTGTCTTTTTGAAGTCTAAAATGTTCATTCAAAGTGACATACCAAAAACAATTTAATGGTAAACTGGTTTCGAGTCATTAAAAGTGGGAACGAGAACCAAGCAATTTAACGCTTATTTGTAAGATATGACATATATAACATTATTTTTTTCTGAGACTTTACTGTATTGTTTTATTTACAAAGAGTAAATGGAATTTTCTAGTTGAATTTATTCCTCAAAGTTGTTTACTACAAAAATCACATCCACCCGTTCATGCTTACACACAGATTCACAGATTAGAGGTACACAACGGGGTTCAGTGTCTCTCCCAGGGACACTTGATAACAGGTGGTAGCCCAAAGTCACAGCCTTACAACTGACAATCAACTACTCTTTCTTACAATAAACAGCCACCCCAAACAAGCAAGACATCTACTAATAATGACTTGATTAATGAACAAGATTTTCTAAAGATAAGTGCAGAAATACCACATTAAAGTTTTCCTTACTGCATAAATTACATGTGTCAGTTTCAAGGCCTGCAGGCAAGATGTGACCCGCCACATCTATCTACCAACAAATGATCCCAAAATAAAGAAAAAGATTGGTGCAGAAGGAAGGGTGTTTGAAGAAAATGGGAAGGTGAGTATGTGTTTCTGCTTCAAGGAGAAAAACCGGTAGGTCTTTACAGTCATTAGCGCCCAAGCTACTAGTATCTGCAAGCTTCCCCTTCTCAGTCTCGGACAAACTGAAAACACTTCTCTTACTCAGCACAGAGCCTACTCAGAGCAAAGTTTACTCAGTGATTTGCTGACTTTGAAGCCCAGAAATGGAGATTTCAACCGCTCAGTAATCTGTTTACTGCCAACATAGAACGCTCACCAACCAACCTCCAGACAGAGCTGATTTAGCTCCCATGACACGCTCAAGTCATGGCTCTGTGACTGCTGCAGTTTTTATCTCTCCTCCCCGACACACTGACCGAACTGTGTGGTCAAGCTGCTCAGACTCTCCATGTTCAGCAGTACACACTTATGAGAGAAACTGTTGTCTATGAAGAAGACGAACAAAGCAACACAAGAGCTTCACTGTTGAACTCCTTCCTCAACTCAGAGCACAACCTCACAGATGCATGTGTGGCTGGCTTGAACAGGTGAGCATCAGAGTATATCACAGTGGAGAAAACTGAGCTTGAATTAGTTTGGTTTTATGGGCTTTTTCTGCCCCAAAGCATAAAAGTTAATAGGTGAGATACTGCATTTTCATTTCAGATGACTAATTTTTTTATTTTTGTTGTTGGCCTGTGAAAAAAAGATTTAACCTATAAAACAGAATACATATAGATGAATAGAATATAAATATAATAGAAAATCCCTTTTTTTTTATCCCTTAGGGCTAGTGGTAGGGTGCCCACCCTGGGACTGGGAGATCAGGGTTCAAATCACGGTGAGATCATACCAAAGACTTTAAAAATGGGACCCAATGCCTCCCTGTTTGACACTCGGCTTTAAAGGGTTGGATTGGAAGGTTAAACCACCCAAGAGTTCCCGAGCGGGGAACATGAGATGAATTTCACCAGTGTGTGATGACTAATGGGACTTTAATTTTAGTGGGGAAAATTAGGTGTCACAGCGGCAATGACATTCATTACAGAAGCAAAAACAGAGAGTAAAAATAATAAAGAATGAAAAACAAGAAAACATGAGATAGAAATACTTTAAAGATCGAAATATTCGAAATAAAAAAATGCTGAATATTGAATACACACACACACACACACACACACACACACACACACACACATTTTATGGAATAAGACAATTTAAAAAAAAATCTGAAATAAAAAGTAACAAATATCACATATATAACACACCATACAGGTTTAACTTAAAATGGACTCACTAATGTGTAATTTGTTTATTCCACATTCAGTGTTACTGTAAAAATAAGCTTTTCTCCAAGTGACAAGATACAGCAACACATATCTGTATATAAAGGAAAATGTGCACATTTGTTGTGACGATTTAAAAAAATATTGAGTTTGGCCTGACTTCGTCCCAGTTTTTCATTTCAGCCCAGTGTGAATTTGAGGTTGACTCGCATAAATCATTATCAGTCTGGTATCAGAACTATTAAACCAATTTAAAGCTTTAGTCTGAAGACCTAGTAAGTCAGACTGCCCTGACCAGACTTACAGCTGAACTTATTGCTCTTGCTATGCAAATATAGTTGTAACATGATCAGTGTATTTCGTAGCACTTTTTAGAAGACACACCATGCCAGCGAATCAGCGTAATATTGCTGCCACAGTGTGTCTTTCGAGTTCAGATCACCAGAAGCTGCACAGGGACTGTGGAGGACAGACACCTTTAGAAGCTGCTTCTTGGAAAAACTTAATGAGCTCGGCTTTAATCACAATAAAAAGCAAGTTAAGTCTGAGATAAACGGACGTCTGCAGCAGCGCAGAGGCCACCCCTATACCCTTTCTATACCGCCATCGGCTAATATTTTGTAAAAAGGACACATTTCCTTGTAAAGCTGCTCTCCTGTTGCAAGTGTTTTACTCATCAAAAACAATTCAAACATTTTTGTTGTACTTATGCTTTTCTTAAATTTGTGAATCGTTGCTATTGTAATTTAAAGTACCTTTTCATCCTCTCAGTTGTTTTTTTTTAAACAGGACAGTGCGTGCTCTGTTTTGACTGCAAAATATTATTTGAGTGACAGCACAAAGAATTCTAGTTACTATTCCTTTTTCTTTTTTTTTTTTTTTTTGATAAAAGCTTTTAAAAGACTTTCTTCCCTCTTTGGGAAATCAACACTATTATCATTTAACTAGAGCCTTCTGTGGGTAGACTGAGTCCTGCTGCACAAAGTATTAAATTCTCTAACAGAGTTTTCTTATATTACACAAAATTGTTGCTCCCAGATGGAAATGTTACATGCTTAAAGCTTAAAAACCTAATTTTAAAAATGTGTAGGGTTTCAGCTAATTGGTTTTTTAATTCCTCTCTTTTCTGTCTTGTTTCTTCTTACATCGGTACACACAAGTGTTCTGAAATGCACAAAAGTAAAAGCGTGTTCACTAAAGCTTCCTTTGAATTTACAGGTTTCATCTTAGCATCCTTTTTATTTTTGTTAAACACTGTTGGTATTTGAATTTGTCAAAAAGTATTTATCAAGTGATATCTAGTGGCTGAGTAGTTATTATATAACTCACAACCATCATTATTAATACATTAAATGTATTAATGTCCTTGTCTGAGAGCAGCAGTCACAAGATTGTCACACGGTCAAGAGACACCTGGACATTGTCCCTTTTTTTCTTAGTTTTCTCCTGGGGCAAAGAAAAAAAAATCGTATCGTAACATCAGTGTTGGTCAAAACCTTATCATTTTCAAAGTGAAAATTGGTATAAAGTTTTAAACAAAGGCATTACATGCATCAGTGTTATGTAACAGTATTTTTCCTTTATCGGTCATATGTATCACTATAATTATACAAGCTCATTTGATGATACACTATTACTCAGAAAACTCACATACTAGCAGTGAATGTTTTACAATGTTCAGTTATGTAAAACTAATTCAACCAGATATGACGCACATTTTCGGTGATTAAATTCATAAACTGCTTTACTTGATTTACATCATTTTAGTGGCCAAATTTACCACGTTGTTCTTGTTTTTTTAATGCCAGTTTTAACTAAAAATGAAAAAAAATGGTTTTCATTTTCTGCAGTGGACTTTTGACAGAGGGTTAATAAGAGCATTGCAGCAGACAAATAGCGACAAAGAGATGGGTCTCCTTAAAAAAAAAAAAACACCATTCAGTCCCTTCTGACTGTGACTCTTTTGAGCGTCCCTTTAGAGAGAGCTTATATCTTAAACTGTCTGCTCAATAACTCAATTCCAGTCTTATCTTCAGTACAAGGAAGAGATTTAGAGTGAGGTAGCAGAGCTCTCTCTTATGCTCTGTAGGATGCATCCCACAGGCCAGACTGTAAAGAATTATAGAGAGCCCCCATCAATGATGTCTTTGAGAGATTACCACAAAGATGGGCGTTAATAACATGGCACAGCGTGCAACAGCGAATGGTTTATTGATGGGTTCTACAGAAGCGTCTGCAACACAAGGTGCCATTGACAAATGGAACCACAGATAGCAAGACGTAGAGCTTATGACAGAAACACTTCTTGATTGGGTAAATGGCCTGTATTTGCATAGCGCCTTCTTAGGGTTCTACAACCCCCCAAAGCACTTCACAACACAATCAGTCATCCACCCATTCACACCCACGTTCATGATAAATTATTTATTTTTTGCTACAAATACAAACCTTTCTAAAAATGCAACAATTGATACTTGTTTGCATGTAAAATAGAATGATTGCAAAACAAGCCAAGTACGAAGGCTGCTGAGTGACAGTCTTGGAAAAACAAGCTGAGTGAACTGACCTGCACAGATGCAGTATTTTGACAACAGACAGACGATTAGTTGTGAGCAATGATAAATGTAAAAAAGAGCAACCTGAGATTCTTTGACTTTATAAGAGTCAGTCATACTTTTAAAGAATTTGACATGAATGTATTTGTAACTGGTAAGAAATCCAACTTATGTGTAATTAAGGTGATTTGAAACATTTTTGCAACCAGTATTAATCAGTTTAACAAATGACGATGGGCAATAAATTCGCACAAGGACTGTTTTGATATTTTGTCAGGCTTATGCACATTGTATGGAGTGCTCCACCAATCAGAATCATTTTTAGTCATTGTGCCGAATCAGACCATGAACGGAACACCCTCAGCTCTGAGGATGTTTTGCAGTCGACAAACGAAACGTTAGCAAGGTAAAGAGAATCCTTTCCTGTGTTTTAAAAAGAACCAAAAATAGAAGTTGAAGACAAACACAACAAACACATAGCTGCTCTGATGGCCGGCCTATACTTGCTCTGTCTACATGTCATGTGTTTACTCTTGGTCAGGTTGTCCTGTGGAGTCAAACCTCTTTGGTGCAATGACAATAAAGCTGATAGTTATATATAATTATTTTAGCTAATTTGTTTCCTGAATTTGCCATTACATCTTTAATGGTTTGACGGTTTTATTTTCACAAATTAGTACTGACTAATTAATGACCAGACT
This sequence comes from Nothobranchius furzeri, assembly GCF_043380555.1. Taxonomy (NCBI): domain Eukaryota; kingdom Metazoa; phylum Chordata; class Actinopteri; order Cyprinodontiformes; family Nothobranchiidae; genus Nothobranchius; species Nothobranchius furzeri. The sequence goes on from NC_091741.1 coordinate 78,068,820, forward strand.
CACTAAATTATGGGGAATCTAGCCATGGGGTTGCCCTTCTTTTGTCGATCGATTGCTGGGATCAGCATTAGTTTCTTCATATCCCTGAAAGGCATTACCTTTCAAGTCAAGAATGAGTAAGGGAATAATTACCAACTGATGCTTATTAATGCTTCTGATTAGCAAAATCAGAGTGACTTTGTTGTACTTGAAATAAAATGGGTACAAGCCAGACTTTGTAATACATTGGTACTGTACAAAGGTTTAAAACCTAGAGTTCAGACAGAACAAGTTGGAGCTGTATGACTGTTGTTTATGTTCATTTTAAGGCCTCTTTGAAGTAGGCTTAGGTGGATGATTTAAAATGAAGTTTAAAAAAAACGATGTATACAAGTTATTATTTGATCTATATTCAAAGTCATGTTGGTTCGGCTGCACAAATATTTGAGTTAATTAATCCTCCAAGCAGAATATTTCACATGCATTGTGAAATGTTCAGAAGCATTATTGTTTTTAAATCCTGAATCGTTTTATTGAGCTGCGGTCTGTAAACTGGCGGATATATTAGAGTGCCTCAGGACAGCAAAGTGTTTTACAGCATTTAAATTAATATTTCCTTCCTGTTTTGGCATTCATGTCATGCCCCTTGATTTATTTATTTTGTGACAGAAAAAGAAAAAAGATCCCCTGCTGCTATGTTAGAAATCACTGCTCACGTGGCCTTTGTGAACATATTTACAACTTTTATTAGAACTTTTAGTCAGTCGTGTGTGTGTGTGTGTGTGTGTGTGTGTGTGTGTGCGTGTGTGTGTGTGTGTGTGTGTGTGTGTGTGTTAAATAATACTCATTCATCCCATTGTAATTCTGTGCAATATTCCACTTGTTTATTTTCTGGTTTAAAGATTAATTTATGAGAAAATCAACCTTGTAGACACCAACAACATTTCATGACACAAATCCTATTTAATCTACCTTTTCTTTTGTTTTCATGTGGATATTGTTTATTGTATGATTGATCTATTAGTGAACAAAGGGAGAAAAAAAATTGGACAAACTCACTCATGGGATTACTTCTGCTGCTGCTGCAAAAAAAAAAAAAAAAAAAAGCAGCACTTTAATGACAGGACACCAGGATGTTATTATGTATTCTCTGGAAAACAAGAACATGTTTATATTAATCCATCCTGACGCCAGATATGTGTGTTCCAATTTTCTCCAGTTCATCTTTCATTTGCAGCGTTTTTCTCCCGTGTTGCCCAGTTCTCAATTTATTTTTGCATTTATTTATTTATATCCTCTATTCTTCTGTATCTGTATGTGTTGAATTTGTAGGAGACACATTATTTGCATTAGTGTCTGAGAAACATATAAAATAAACTCCATTTTTCTGGCCGCTTTGATTTATTTCTGTTTTGTTCCCTGCCCTTTATTTCCTTTGTTCCCTATTTGACATTATTTGGCCACCTTGTTTGTTGTCAGACCCAGTTTGTTTTAGTCCCTGTTTGTCTGCTTTCATATTTGTTTTAATGTTTACAGGGAGCAAAGATGTGTTTGGTCTCTCCTGTTTGTGTGTGCTGTGAAGTGAAGAGGTTTTTGTTTACAGACAGTCCACAGAGATGGGTGGAGAGCTCCCTATATGTTCTCATGTTCAAGCACTTTTAATATATGAACTTAAGGGAAAAAACCCATTTCTTCAAGGATTGTCTGAACTGCTCACAGACATGTGACAAAACTTTTCATTTTCAGTTGGAATCACTCTGAATTGGTCAATTTTTCCTCGTGTAAATCCTATAAATTTATTTTCTAATTAGCTTGTGATAGAACAATTAGTTTTCCCATGATGTACCTTGCTCCTCATCTGAACAACTGGAAGAGAGCTTCAGTTGACCCTGATCAGGGCAAAGCACAAAATAAATAGATACCATCAAACTAATGTGACAAAAAGCCTTTCTGCCTACAATGTTTGAATTTACAGTTATTCAAGACAACATCTAAAATAAAAAAGTTTAGTGGAGTCTTGAAATAAAATTGTTCCTGTTTCTCTCTCCTTTTTTCAACAGTTTCAGCTAAAGCTTGGTGGGAAAATAAAATGTAATCTGTGTCAGATTTGGGTTGAGTATGCTTCAAAAAGTGTAGAAAGAAAGCATAGATCTACAACATTATTTGCAATTTTTGAATAAACTGGTCCCGACATTTACTAAAAAATTGTTTTTTAAAAAGCCAACAAGTCATAAAGTCATGATTCATAAAATACTGCCTGTAGTTACAGGAGGAACAAAGATTCATGCAGCAGATGGAATGACATCAGCACAAGCTTGATCACAAAACTGGCAAACCAGTGTGGGATAAGATGAACCGTCAGAAACTACAGACGCACCTCAGATCCACAGAACTGGGGGAAATTGTCAAGATGCTAAACCCACCTGTCAGAAGTCTCACTAAACAGTTCTTATAATTGTGTTTGTAGCTTTGGCTTGGCTCTCAAAGCAAACATGATTGTCACAGTCTTGCCATTAATTTATAGCATGCTGTGTGTTTGTGTGTGTGTGTGTGTGTGTGTGTGTGTGTGTGTGTGTGTGTGTGTGTGTGTGTGTGTGTGTGTGTGAATTCCGTTTTCACAGACTGACAATATTTTAAAAAGCTATGCATGCTAATCTGTGCTGACCCATCTTTCTGTAAACTAACAAAAGGGGTCACATTTGAGGAAATATTCGTGTTGATTGTGGGGGGTGGGCGAGTCATTGCCATCCCTTCAAGTGAGAAATGCCAGCAATCTGCTATAATAGAAAACTCTACAGTGGCAGAAGCTAATCTGACATCTATCACACTTCTCCAACCTTTGCTATAATGCAATCTTTCTGCATCCAAGCAAACGTTATCTGGGTCATGGATATACAAATGTCAAGCATTTTGGCATGTCAATGGTTTGGATATGGAGCACTTTCTCTTTGCTTTCCCACAATTGCTGATTTTCCTCCCATTCCTCATTTTTATATTTTCTTTTTGCTTTTCCTTCTATTTCTGCTTCTGCATCCATCTTTGTCCCTGTGACTGCACTGTACACATAACCTGTCCACTTGCTTGTGGAGGGCACTGCGGTAATCCTGTGTGACAGTTGCTAAGGACAATGGCCAGTGGGTGTTTTGTGATGTAATGATCCCTGCCACCACCGCTCAAGTCCCTTTGGTTAGTTCAGGAGAAACAGGATGGTAACAGGCAAAGTATAAACATGCAAGCAACAGAGCTGTGGATGCTAATGAAATCCAGCTTGGAACAGTCTCAGCCTCATATGTTGTACGGCGGAATTACCTAGTGATGAAGTAAAAACCCTAAGTTCTGAGGTGCACTTGGACAAAGCATTTGGTCCCAAGTTTTTGTAGACAAGCTGCTCAGGGTTGAGCTGTAAAGAACAGCTGCAGCTCTGTGGAGCTCTCATATGTGAATGTGTTTATGCATAGGACTGTGAAGCAAGGCTACAGTGGAAAAGGGCATGCGTGCTTACTAAATGTTTTACTGTTAATTAAATGTCAAACTGGCTTTCAAACAGCATGGCAAAATGGAGTTCATTAGGGAAGCACTGCATGCAGAATCTTGTAGAATTTACAGTGATGAATCAGCTCATGAACTGCATTTCTGATGTGTTGCCTTATCTTCACCCACATGTTTCTACTATGGTCCACTCTCTCTAAACAGGCTTCATAAAGTAAAGGTTTGATGCCATTTGCATACTTGCCCTTGAACTTTGGACTTTTATGTTTATTTTTATTTATTTAGCAGACACTTTTGTCCAAAGCGACTTACAAGTGATAATCTGCATGTTGCCCTTGAGTCTAACAAAAACAACAACAAACAATTCCAGTCAGTCGTAGGTGGCAGTGAGGCAGCATGATGAATCATGGGAACAAGGAGTGGACAGTAGAGAGGGGGACGCGTGCAGGGAGGGTGCTAGTTTAGAAGAAGCTCTCTGAAGAGCAGGGTTTTCTGGAGTTTCTTGAAAATCGAAAAGGAAGCCCCTGTTCTGGTAGTGCTTGGTAGGTCGTTCCACATTTGTGGAATGATGCATGAGAAGAGTCTGGATTGTCCTGAGCGTGGTGTAGGCACTGCTAGCCGATGATCCTGTGATGACCGGAGCGGCCGGGCCGAGACGTAAGCCTTTGAAAGAGGATTCAGGTAGCTAGGAGCCGTACCATCTCGGACTTTGAATGCTAGTGTTAGTAATTTGAGTTTGATGTGTGCAGCTAGCGGTAGCCAGTGGAGCTCAAGGAACAGAGGGGTGACGTGTGCTCTTTTTGGCTGATTGAAGATCAGACACGCTGCTGTGTTTTGGACCATTTGAAGAGGTCTCACAGTACAGACTGGAAGACCAGTTAGAAGGGCATTGCAGTAATTGAGGCGGGAGATGACAGTAGATTGCACCAGGAACTGGGTGGCATGTTGTGTTAGGTATAGTCTGATCTTTCATATGTTATACAGCGCAAAGCAGCATGAAACGAGCAACAGAGGCAACATGATTGTTAAAGGTCAGGTGTTCTCAACACCCAGATTTCGAACTGCCTTCGAAGGAGCCAGAGTTAGGAAGTCATTTTGGACTGATATATTGTGCTGTGTGGATGGTTTTGCAAGTAGTTCAGTTGTAGAGAGGTTGAGTTGGAGATGGTGGGATTTCATCCATTTTGATATGTCAGAGAGACAGTTTGATATTCGTGCAGAGACAGTGTGGTCGTCTGGTGGAAATGACAGATAGAGCTGGGTGTCGTCTGCATAGCAGTTGTAGGGGAAGCCATGTGATCGAAAGAACTCACCCAGTGAGGTGGTGTATATGACAAAGAGAAGAGGTCCTAGTACAGAGCCCTGGGGGACTCCTGTGGCAAGATGGTGCACAGTAGAGGATTATCCAAGCCAAGATACACTGGATGATCGTCCTGTGAAGTATGATTCAAACCAGGCGTGTGCTTTCTCTGTGATGCCCATGTTAGAGAGTGTGGACAAAAGAAAGCCATGGTTGACAGTGTCTAATGCAGCCGATAAGTCGAGCAGGATAAGCACTGAGGATTTGGCAGTCGCTCTAGCTTTTTTTAAGGATTCCGTCACTGCTAACAGAACAGTTTCAGTGGAGTGGCCCTTTTTGAACCCAGATTGGTAAGGGTCAAGCAGACAGTTTTGTGAGAGGTATTCTGTGATCTGCTTGAAAGCCACCTTTTCAATGATTTTGGACAGAAGAGGGAGGAGAGAGATAGGTCGGTAGTTCTCCACATGATTTGGAGGAAGAGATGTTTTTTTTTTTTTTTTTTTTTTTTAGCAGCGGTTTAACCTGAGCATGCTTGAGAGAGGTGGGAAATGTACTGGATGTCAGTGAAGCGTTGATCACATGTGACTGCTGCGGCTACTGTAGGAGCAATAGCTTGGAGCAGCTTAGTCAGAATAGGGTCCAGTGGGCATGTAGTAGGGCGGCTGCATGTGAGAAGCTTGGACACAGTTCTCAGTGAGGGGAAAAAGAGGAAAATGAAGCAGTAGGGCTTGAGATGGTTGTGGTAGCAAATGTTCAGGAGTGGCCAGTTGAGTAAACTGTTTGCTTATAGCTGCCACTTTGTCAGTGAAGAATGAGGCAAAGGTGTCACAGCTGATAGATTGTTGGTTGGAGGTGGAGACGGAGGGTTGAGCAGAGTTTTGAATTTCGAAAATTGTTTTCAAGAGTCAGTAGAGCTGATAATTTTGTTTCTTGGTTATTGGTGTTGAATTCAGCTGTGATTTGGCAGTTTAGTTCAAACATCTTCTGGGCCTTCAGTTAAATGAAAATTTTAGAACATAGAGATGTGGTCTATTCTCAGTTTAGGAAAACATGTCTTGTTTTTGTGCAGTCACTATAGAAAATTTGAAGAAAAAAAAGTTAAATTGAGGAAAATGATTTATTACCTAGTTTTTTAGCACTGTTGGTGATTTTTATGTTGGTTTGTATTTCCTTCTATTTTCTTTTAGTCTTTTTTTCACTGTGATTCTTAAAGTGACAATGTTTAGATTTTACCTTTGATTTCTGAAAATATCCATTAAAATGTTGTAGAAAATTAATAAAATGATGTCCAGTTGTTGAAAAATGTTGGCAACGTCAGAACATATAACCATAAAAATCAGGTCTAAAATACGGCGTAGGTGTCTGGAGAACGTCATGTTTCGCATGAGTCAGCTCTGGGTACTGCGCCTGCTGATGACATCACACTAGAATGATTGGCTGGACATATGACTTACGTAAGTTATGTTACCACGTTCATAAAGGTTACATTATCACGCTGACACAGAAGATTTTACAATTTGCAATTGTAGTCCTGGAGTCACAAAAAACACTTTTGGGGGAAAATATGTTTAAATTGCCAAAGGAAATGTAAAATAAAAGCAAAAATATCAATTGATAAACGGAGACCCTGAGCAGCTCTAATTTTGATGAAATGGGGCAGAATTTAAAAGAACTTTACTGATCAAATAGCAAATATACAACATTTTCATTGGATTAATAAATTTATTTACATAAGAACTAACAACATATCCATAAGAACCCCACATACAAACAGAAAGGGCTGCTAATTATGTAAATACACTTTTAAAAAGTTCTCACCTGTTGTGTTTTTTTGCACAGTCAGATGTTGGTTTTATGTAGTTTCACAAGAATTTAACAAATGAAGAAATTATGGTGTTTTATTAACAAAATACAGTAATAAATAAAACATTTAGGTGGTAAGAAACATGAATTTAGTAACAAAACTTCTAAACTATTTCCAAAACATATGTGAAAGAACAGAATAAAAAAGAGATGCAATATAATTTGGCCAAGCGGTATTTCCGTAGTTTGACGTAATTAGCAGATGCAGGACCCCGAGCAGATACGGAAATGACAGCGCCACAAAACTAACATCAGCATTGCATTTTCGCAATGGATTTAACTGAAGGACCATCAAAGTCTGAGGAGTCACGCCGAGGTCGCTTTCTTCTCCACAGGTAACAACATTTACTGTAAGGTTTTTTAAACTAGCGACAGTCATATGGTGTAAAACTACCCTGAAATGTACATACAGGTGCTGGCCAGTAAATTAGAATATCTTCAAAAGGTTGAAAATATTTCAGTAATTCCATTCAAAACGTGAAACTTGTACATTATATTCATGCAATGCACACAGACCAATGTATTTCCAATGTTCATTACATTTAAATTTGATATTCATAAGTGACAACTAATGAAAACTCCAAATTTGGTATCTCAAAAAATTAGAATATTCTGAAAAGGCTGAATATAGAAGACACCTGCTGCCACTCTAATCAGCTGATTTACTCAAAACACCTGCAAAGGCCTTTAAAAGGTCCCTCAGTCTTGTTTTGAAGGCACCACAATCATGGGGAAGACTTCTGACTTAACAGCTGTCCAAAAGACAATCATTGACACCTTGCACAAGGAGGGCAAGACACAAAAGGTGATTGCTAAAGAAGCTGGCTGTTCGCAGAGCTCTGTGTCCAAGCACATTAACAGACAGGCGAAGGGACGGAAAAAATGTGGTAGAAAAAAGTGTACAAGCTCTAGGGATAACCGCACCCTGCAGAGAATTGTGACGACAAACCCATTCAAAAATGTGGGGGAGATCCACAAAGAGTGGACTGCAGCTGGAGTCAGCGCTTCAAGAACCACCACGAGGAGACTCATGAAAGACATGGGATTCAGGTGTCGCATTCCGTGTGTCAAGCCACTCTTGAACATGAAACAGCGCAAGAAGCGTCTCGCCTGGGCCAAGGACAAAAAGGACTGGACTGATGCTGAGTGGTCCAAAGTTATGTTTTCTGATGAAAGCAAGTTCTGCATTTCCTTTGGAAATCAAGGACCCAGAGTCTGGAGGAAGAGCGGAGAAGCACAGAATCCACGTTGCATGAGGTCCAGTGTAAAGTTTCCACCGTCAGTGATGGTGTGGGGTGCCATGTCATCTGCCGGTGTTGGCCCACTCTGTTTCCTGAGGTCCAGGGTCAATGCAGCCGTCTACCAGGAAGTTTTAGAGCACTTCATGCTTCCTGCTGCTGACCAACTTTATGGGGATGCAGACTTCACCTTTCAACACGACTTGGCACCTGCACACAGTGCCAAAACCACCAGCACCTGGTTCAAGCACCATGGTATCCCTGTCCTTGATTGGCCAGCAAACTCGCCTGACCTTAACCCCATAGAAAATCTATGGGGTATTGTGAAGCGGAGGATGCAATACGCTAGACCCAACAATGCAGAGGAGCTGAAGACGACTATCAGAGCAACCTGGGCTCTCATAACACCTGAGCAGTGCCACAGACTGATCGAGTCCATGCCACGCCGCATTACTGCAGTTATTGAGGCAAAAGGAGCCCCGACTAAGTATTGAGTGCTATACATGCACATTCTTTTCATGTTCATTCTTTTCAGTTGGCCAACATTAGAGAAACAAACATTTTTTCATTGGCCTTTAGAATATTCTAATTTTCTGAGATACCAGATTTGATGTTTTCATTGGTTGTCACCTATAAATATCAAAATTAAACGTAATAAACACCGGAAATACATTGGTCTGTGTGCATTGCATGAATATAATGTACAAGTTTCACGTTTTGAATGGAATTACTGAAATATTTTCAACCTTTTGATGATATTCTAATTTACTGGCCAGCACCTGTACTGTATATTGTCCAACAATTAGCTGCTGAACTGTTTCATGTTAGATATTTTGTTGCATCTCAAGATCCATCTGGCTATGGCTTTCAACGATTCAAGATGTATTTGGTGTTGTGTCTTCTATTTAACATTTGCTACCATAAGCTTCACACACAACTGTGGTTTCAGATTGTATAGTTTATATACAATCTGTTTTTCTGACTGACTTTTTTCCCAGCACAGCCAGGGGTCTAAAGCAACTGTCAACATGAACTGTGTATGAAATTCCTCCAAAACTGCAGAGAAGCTTTGGAAAAAATGTAGCAGCTATGGCATGTCTGCTCATCTAGTCAATGACTTTTTATGATACACAAACAACCTTTACTTGGTTTTCAAAAGAAAAACCAGTCAGCTGGAGAAATTGAAGACTTTTTCTTAGAAAATGTTCTCTTCTTTTTTTTTTCGTTTTTTAATTAATGTTTTTCTTTTGCATTTTTTTTCTAACAAATTATGTCCCACAGAAATGACATTTCTTCATTTCAGAAACACTACGTTGATTGCATAGAAATAAGCTCTGGAAATCATTCAAGCTACAGAGATCTAAGTTAGTTCAGTACGGAAAGCAAGTCTTTGTGAATTCATCCAGCATTTTAGTCTCCTCTGGAGGACACCAGAGACCTACATACTCCAATCAAAATATCCTCAAACTGACAACACAACTAATGAAAGGGATATTGTCAGTAATTAAAATTTACATCAGAACTTCTTGTAGAAAATACACCACAGGCTGCTCTTCCATCTGTTAATTACTTCAGAAGTGGATTGTTAAGTGAGTGCATTGGTGCTATGTTAAGTTCAAATTCATTCAAATGACAAGAATAAATAAAAAGATAAAGTGTTGATTGGTTTGTTTTAAATACATTTGTTTATGTTTCTGGATGAAGTGACCATTTTCGAGCATCCTCTGTCCTTGTATTTTTTATTTATTTATTTATTTATTTTTTCCCAAAAGCATAATTCTTAAATATTGGCACAAATGGCATGGTTCAAGCCTTCTCGGCCCCTCTATGCTCCAACACTTACTGACATGGTTACTAGGTTTAGGCCATGACTAAGACCCTGATTCAAAATAACTAAAAATACAATCTGTGTGGGAAGGTGTCTGAGTGATTGAGTAGCTTGGTGACCCAACTCAAACTTGTTCCTCCTCATCTAAGGGTGTCAGCTAAGGTGCTTTTGGCATCTTTTCTGAATTCCTGCTGGCCACTTTTTAAGTTTTTGTGATTCTTCCTAGAAAAAAAAACTACCATGAACTATAGTCAGATATGGGACTCCCTCATGCAATGTAAAGTATTTCCAGGGAAAAGGTCTGGGTTACCATTCAGGAGTACTGCTGGAGCTTCAAATAGGTAATATTTAAAAACCATTAGACTTTCAAAGACCAGAGGGAGTCATCTGACACTCCTTTCTTTAACTAAAGCAAAGCTGGTGTTTCTAACCCTGGCATCTATTATTTTTGGTTAGATGTGACAAGACCTAGTTTTAGATCCCAGACAAGCCCCCAAATATGTTATGATCCACTCTTCAAAAAAAAAAAAAGATTCAAATAAGAGACTGACAACTACTATAAAGAGAAATGGTAGTCCCAGCAACAACAACAATTATTGATTGATTGATTGAATCTTTATTTTGAACATATTAAAAAAAGACAAAAAAACTACATAAAAATAAAGGAAGAAAATAGACGGATAAAAAAGAAGAAGTAACACACTACAAGTAATGTTCAAAAAGGAGCAGGAAGAAGCTTAAGCTCATTTAATCCCACCCCCTTTCCACTCTAACAATCAATAGCCTACAGACTTCCCTCCTTATAGTTTCAGTATATATGACATGTATATTTTTAAGAACATAGAGATACCCACCGCAACATACCCATGCACAATTATGTCAATGGAAATATTGTACAAGATCATCAATTCTCAGCCTCCTTGTACTCTGCAAAAACCAAATCCTTAAACTGCTTTTTAAATTGCCTCATGCTTGGACATTGCTTCATATCTGCACTAACACTGTTCCACAGCTTCACTCCACACACAGAAATGCAAAAAATGTTTTAATGTTGTACGAATACAAGGATATTTTAAGTTAAATTCACCCCTCAAATTGTATCCCCCTTGCCTTTTAGAAAATAATTTTAGAATGTTGTCAGGAAGCAGTTTATTTATTGCTTTATACATAATCTGTGCCGTGAGAAAATGCACCAGATCTGGAAATTTTAGATTTTAAGAACAGTGGATTGGTATGATCTTTGTAGCCAGTTTTATGAATTATTCTAATGGCCCCTTTTTTGTAAAATAGAGATTGATGATAATGAACATTTGTAAGTATTGCAGTCATGGAGCAATATAGAATGTGGAGTGATTTGTGGTCCAGAATGTGTTTTACTTTACTCAATATTGATATACTTCTTGAAATTTTATTATGGATATGATTTATATGTGACTTCCAATTTAATTTATCGTCTATAATTACACCTAGGAACTTATGTTCAAATACTCTTTCAATTTCCACATTGTCTATATTGATCTGCACTTGTTCATTTCTAAGGGAATTTCCAAATAAAATTATTTTTGTTTTACTTAAATTTAATGACAGTTTATTACTGTCAGACTATTTTTTGATTTTGTCCATTTCTTAAGTAATCGTATCCAGCAGCTCCCCCAGATTTCCCTTAGAACAAAAAAATATTTGCATCATCAGCAAATAATACCAATTTCAATATATCAGAAGCCTTGTAAATGTCATTTATATAAAGAATAAATAATTTTGGACCCAACACAAAGCCTTGTGGAACACCACAAGCAATGTCCATGCATGATGAAGTATAGTTGCCCATCTTTACAAATTGTTTCCTGTCGCTTAAATAGCTTTTCACCCATTGCAGTACAGCCCCCCTTATCCCATACCGTTCCAGTTTATTAATTAATATGTCATGATTAATTGTGTCAAATGCCTTTTTGAGATCCAGAAATGATCTGGCTGCATATTGTTTCTGTTCTATAGCATTTGTGATCTCCTCAATTGATTCAATTAATGCCAGTGATGTTGATCTTTTTGATCTGAATCCATATTAGCTGTCAGATATTAGTTTATATTTATCTAAGAATTTGTCTAATCGTTTGTTAGACAAATTTTCTAGGATTTTGGAGAATTGTGGTAGAAATGAAACAGGCCTGTAATTTGCGAATTGGTGTCTATCCCCAGTTTTATACATTGGCACTACTTTAGCTATTTTCACTTTGTTTGGAACTTTTCCAGTCTGAAATGATAAGTTGCAAATGTGTGTTAAAGGTCTTACAATTCCTTCTATTACCTTCTTTACTGTTTTCATGTCAATATCATTACAATCCGAAGATGTTTTGGATTTCCACATTTGTACAATATCCATTATGTCATTTTCTTCTACTGCTGTGAGGAACATAGCATTGGGGTTCCTATCAATTAGGCACTCACTACAGTCTACTGTTGGCTCAGGAATTTGTTAAGCTAGATTTGGTCCAATATTTACAAAATAATGATTAAAACTGTTGACCACCTCTTTACTGTTTTCCATAATATTACCATTGTCCATAAAATATTGCGGATTAGTTTGTTTTCCAGAATTATTTTTAATGATACTATTTATATCCTCCCATGTTCCCTTCATATTATGTTTATTGTTGATCAATGTTTTATTATAATAGTCCTTTCTGCATCTTTGCAAAATATTGGTCAGCTTATAAGATAATAAAATAAAAATTCAATTGAAAGGTGCAGTATATTCATTTCAGTTCAGTTCATTTTTATTTCAAACATTTCACACATGTATCATTAAAAAATATAATTCCATTATTTGTTTGAAAAGGAGTTGGCAGAAGTATTTACTTATTTGTCCCTACCCCCAAGTTTTACCTCTTATTCATTAAATTTTCTTTCAATCTTAAATTAAACAAACATATGAAAAAAAAATATATATAAATAAACAAAACAACATATGGAAAACAGAGAATGTGTAAATTTGCAGATTCACCAGTTATGGAGAAAAAAAGAAAAAACAAACAAACCAAAAACCTCTGCAAATTGTTGTTCTTCACTTTATCAAACTCAGACTTTGTACAGCTAATGTCAAGATGTAAAATTATGAATTCAGTCGAGCTCTTCCGTCCCTCCCTCTCCTGCTTTCCTTGAAACCCGACATCGGCTGTCAGAAGCGGGAGGTGAAGAAGGAGATGAGGCAAACAGAGTGAGTGCGACGTAAAGAAGCCAGACTGGTGTGGAGGTGAACAAAACAGCTGGAAAAGTGAGGGTGTCAGTTGAACAATCTCAATAAAAAAAGTGTGGGTGTTGCATCCCCCACATCCCCCACGGGTGCAACGCCCATGCTAATGTTACTATTAAACAGTTTCACTTAATGTAGGCTAAAGGAACATTTCACCTGCCGTGGCCCGACCGCTTCTGCTCCACATAAACTTTGTGCGTGATCTAATGTCTCTACAGGTGCTTTCTGAGCTGAAGAGGCTATTCTGCCTCAGACAGACTGGATGCGTCATGCCTCTCCATATTAGAGACGGGAACAAGCGCTATTCAGCCAAAGTTTCATAATCAGCGAACATTTTTCCAAGTGACACATCCCTCAGAGAGACCGGCTTTCCAGACCGCTTCAGTGGGAGGAAATCTTATCGCATGCGTTGTGGTTCTGCTCTGCGCTGCGAACCCCTCTTCAGCCCACTGTCCACCGTGTTCGCTCCGGTCCGCGCTGAGCAGTGTCCATAAAGCTCTGATGTTCTGATGGGAATCATTTCTTGATTTATTTAGTTACCTCCGCGATGTGCTTAACGATTAAAATGTCAGCTCATCTGTGTGCGCATCAGTGTGCGTCGGGGTACTTCTTTCAACACAACCAACATCCTTGAGTTTATCCGTCAATATAGTCAAATGGAAATATCTGTAACCTGCCATTTAACTGTTTTGCCTTCTTGTGAAGATTGTTGCAAAGAGAAACAATTAAACTTGATTAACCCCAGAGCCATGCGCACTGTGCTGTACTGACTGTAAAATGAGGGGAAACGATTTAATCGGATCCTTTTCTTTTCAACTTGGTTTAATGTAAAGTTTCATTCAGTACAAACTTTAGTTACACCAATCTAACGAGACAGATCCTGGATTTGTATTCTGAACAGTTTAAACATGTTTAAGACAGAGACAGGCGTGACACGTCTAAAATTCACACCTGCTCCGCTATTATGGAAATTAAACTAAGAAGATGAATAACATAAAATTATTTTAGGCACAGACAACATCCCCCACACTTTTGAAAAGCTTGCAATGCACCTGCCAAAAAACACAGAAAAAGAAGCACAACAGCATAACCAGCCACATTTACCGTTCTGGGTTAACCCTGTTTTCTTCATTCTTATACTTACTTAAAATTAGGTTTTTATATTTTACTTTAAACTGGTTCATGTTTTTACTTTCTTTTATCTCTTCTGTTAGACTGTTCCATAATTTAACTCCTGCAATTGTGATTGACATAGTTTTTAAAGTTGTTCTAGGACTTTGTATTTTTAAATTCCATTTCCCTCTTAAGTTATACCCTCCTTCTCTTTCTTTGAACAATAAAGAGATTTATTTTGGAAGCAATTTATTTCTTACTTTATACATTATTTGCGCTGTTTTGAGCTTCACCAAGTCTTGGATTTTAATGGCTTGCATTTTGTCAAAGAGTGCATTTGTATGGTCCCTGTACCCCACAATATTTATTATTCTAATGGGCTTTTTCTGTATTATAGTACTCGTCTGTATGCTACTTTTGAATGTAAGAATACAGTGAGAAAATCCCTAAAGAGTCTTAATATTTCAGTCATTTTGGAAGGTAGGTTATACTGAAACATATTTCATATCCAGCTGGCTGTGGGGATTAACAGTTTTTCTCCTTCAAAATAAAAAGGAAGGAGGGATGTAACAACTGTTAACCATCATTGAGTGTGGGGTTGCAGTGAAGTCTTCCAGCTTTGGAAGAGAAGGGATTGTTAATACACTGATGTTCAGTTATGAATAGATATTTTGTGGGAACATTTAAAATGATATAAGTTTTAGGTACCAAACAGTGCAAAATGTTGTCATTTGTAATTTCCTTTTTCAAGTAAGCTTATTGTTTTCAGGTTACACAACTACTAGGGCTACGATCTGTTTTTACATGAAGACCATGACCACAATAAATTCTAATTGCAATGACTCAACCTCAAATTTAGTAACGTTTTTCTTCTTGCAAAGGGACTTGCTCCCAGCAACAAAAGCATGTTTGCACGCTTTCATCTGGCCATCTCTTGCTAAAGTGGGATCGCCCACACATTCCCCTCTCTACTGAAAATTATTTGATCACTGCTGCCAAGCGGAGTCAACACACGAGTTTGTAAATGTATTGAAGAAGTGAGAGAGATCTATGAGCAGCTTGGGTCTGCTCATGATGTCTTTATCAGGCTTATGCAAATAACGACACCAAGAATTTTCAACAGAGTGGTTCATGTTGACGCAGGATTATGATGCAACTCAATGGACCAAAAACATAAAAGCACTTCACATATATATATATATATATATATATATATATGTATATGTATATATATATATATATGTATATGTATATATATATATATATGTATATGTATATATATATATATGTATATGTATATGTATATATATATATATGTATATGTATATATATATATATGTATATGTATATGTATATATATATGTATATGTATATATATATATATATATATGTATATATATATATATATATATGTATATGTATATATATATATATGTATATGTATATATATATATATATATATATATATATATATGTATATGTATATATATATATATATATATATATATATATATATATATATATATATATATATATATATATGTATGTATGTATGTATGTATGCATGTATGTATGTATGTATGTATGTTTGTGTGTGTGTGTGTTTAATTAATTAATTTTTCTTTTTTGGGGTCAACACTCAATTATTTAGAGTTGAAATTTCAACTATATATGCTATGCATGTGTTTGAATGGTAAGGAGAGAAAGAAAAATAGCTTTAGTTCAGTCTCTACCCAGAGTCAACTTTAGGTCAACAATATCAAAGTGGCTTTATTCTTTCTCTTCTCTCCTCTTTCCTAAGGCTGTTTGTTTCTTTCCAGTGGCTCCTGTCTTATTTATTAATTTATTGATATTTTAGGAGCTCAAACAGGATCAAAGTTGTGCTTTTTTCACACAAAACCTAGTATTTTATGGCATATTTCAATAATTTAATACATCAAAATTTTATCCGTGTGAAAATTTGACGAGGTCTTTACACCTTCTCTGTGGCTTTTCACACAACTCCCACTCTCCTTTTTACATAGTCAGGAGGAACTGTTTTCTTTTGCTGTCTTTCTTTTTTGTTTGTTCTGTCTTCATTTTGTATTGTTATGCAAACAGATCAACAGACCAGCACTCTCACTTTGGTTATGCCACATTTCAGTTTCATTAAGAATTAATTACAGCTGATAAGGTTAAGGTTTTAAAATGTATGAAGTCAGTATTGGCTGTTGAGCTTGGTCTTTTGGGGGGTGGGGAGTTGAAAGAACCCTCCAGTTCTGTTAAGTAGGACTGCTGCATAAAATTATGTGGCTGGAAGTAGGCAGCAGAAGGATTACAATCTGCAGCAAAGGCAAATCCAACAATCACATTTTCTGTCTTGTTCTATTTTTTAGGGCTCTTTGTCCACAACGTTACATTTTGTGCATTGCTTCTTAGTGAAGGGGCTTTGAACACACAAATCCATCAAAATCCTCATTCTTGGATAAACGCTGTTAGTAATGGAAATTTAAAATTTCTGATTACATTTCTCCATATGTTCCAATTTAGAAATACAATGTGTATTTTAATTGTAAAGGAGCTTCAAGCTGCTTCCCTTTTAATGCAGTATGTCTATTACGAAGGACCACCTATTGAATATGTTTTATGGACCTTTTCCTCTCCTCTCATCCTTGTTACTACTAATCTGTCCATGTTTGCAGCATAAAATGTGAAGTGTAATCATATAATCAGCTGTAGCTCTCAACAACATCTGGAGCAGCATGTAACTAGTAGTTGTAGATTAAACTGATATACCCTGGCTGGTCTCCATTGGAAACCATTGGCAAACAGGTCCTTTAACCATATCGAAGTGTCATTCAGAGATTTACTGTTGGAATCAGTAAGAAAGAGCCTTCAAACTGCCAGAATGACTCTCTGTGAACTGTCAGCAAAATCACAGCAAGATTCAAGTGCAGCCACCCTAGAGCGTGACTTTAAGCAGTGAAGCATAATGGAATGGAGACCTGTGTCATGTTGGCCATGGTGCTACTATCTGCCTACCAAATAAAAAGTATATTTTTTCTTGGTGAAGAGACTGAATCCCTGTTTGATTTCCAATAGGCACAGATTTTTTTTCGTCATAATTCTAAATGCCTAACACCTTAAACAAATGTATTATAAAAACGTTGATTTAATTTCACTGTTAAACAATCCAATGAAAATGTATGCGATTGTTTAGTCTATGTTGGAAATCATCTTACCAACACATCTTTTTTTGTGTATATATATTTTTACATTATAATATACATACACTACACACATATACGCTTCTGAGTTAATTACAATCACTGTCATATGACTAAATAATTTCACATCACCACCCCGTCACCTTCTAAATCTGATACACAAACATAATAATAATAATTGGTTGTTCATATCATCCCAGTTTTACTTACTAGACCAATACTGATATGTTAAAAAAATGACTAACATTGGCTGATTCAGATATTGATACCAATATATTGTGCATCCCTAATATATACACTGAACAAAAATATAAATGCAACACTTGTTTTTGCTCCCATTTTCATGAGCTAACCTCTAACATCTCTCAATTATTGTTCTGAAATCTGTCTACATGTGTGTTAGTGAGCACTTTTCCTTTACCAAGATAATCAATCCCACCTCACAGGTGTGGCATATCAAGGGACTGATTAGACAGCATGCATAATGTGCAGGTGTGCCTTAGACTGCCCACAATAAAAGGCCACCCTGACATGTGCACAGTTTTGCTTTATGAGGGGTGGTGGAGCAGAAAACCAGTCAGTATCTGGTGTGGTATGGATTTCCTTGGTAAAGGAGAATTGCTCACTAACACATGTAGTCAGATTTCAGAGCAATATTTTATAGTGGGTCTTTTGTATATGTATACAAATTTTTCAAATGTTGAAATGAAAAAGGAGGGACTGGTGATGCCTGCTTGGAAGCCTAGCCAGTGTGCCCCAAATCAGCTGTGGCTACATCGTTGCTCATCACCATCAGCGTGTGAGTGTGTGTGTGACTGGATGAATGATGTGCTTTAGTGTAAGGCACTTTGGAGTCTTCTGACTATGAAAGGCGCTATATAATTGGTTGAGGGGCGGCAACTTGCATGTGTTGGTGGCAGTCAGAGGTGCCAACGGCGCCAAATGGCAGCCTCACCTCTGTCAGACTGCCCCAGGGTGGCTGTGGCGACAAAGTAGTTTACTATCACTAGCAGTGTGTGAATGTGAAAGTGCATGCAAGCGTCTTTGAGTGTCCTAAACAAGTGCTATATAAGTTTGATGATTATTGTCATTATTATTATTATACAAGTGCCGGACATTCATCATTTATCATAATGAGCTATGTTTGATATGTATGCTTAGATTTTGTTTAACCAAGTCAGTCACAATACAAAGAGTCTTGGGATTGTTGGTAAGCTTTACATAATTGTACAAAAGTGACAAACAAATTGTTATGGAAATGTAGTGATAACGATCCCATAAAAAAACCAAAATGCTACATTTCATAATAATAAAAGAAAAGATTAATAGAGATAGTACATTTTTTTGTAAATGAAGTAAATCTCATGAGAGTGATGGAAGAGTAATGTGCATAGGAGTTGGAAGTATATGAGACCTTGTGAGGGGCCAGGGTCGTCCACTGCTCTACTGATGTGCTTTCCTAATTACCCTTATTGAATTCATTATTTATTTGCTCTGTTGAACCTACTTAACCTTTCTGCCCTTCCACAAATATGATTTTGAAAGCAATAGTCAGTGGAGACCTGCAACCAGTGGGAGGACATCCAAGTTAGTTTCACCTATTTGAGAAGTCATCAACTGGAATTAATCAAATTTTGAGATATTAACTCAAAGATATAAATGATATTTCAGTGTCAAATTTATTAAAGTGCATAATGCTTTCCTGAGGTCATTCTGTAGACAGACCAGACTATCACTTTCAGTATGTGTTAAACCTGATGCAAACAACTCTGGTGGTTATTTTTGATTTATGTACCAACTTATTTCTTTGATTGTTGCATAAAACACCAATCACAGTTCCTTAACACTTATATTTTGAATTATATTTCTGCCTTGACATCTGTATTTTGCAGTATAATAGTACTTGTCAGAACAACTCATCTCAGTTCATGCAAAAAATGGGTTTTGGCAAATTCCCATTAAAATGTGATGGATGGCAAATTGTCTGCTTAAAAAAACACACTAACTTCTAATGAGTTCAAGAATTTTTGTAATTTAGTAAAGCAAATGACATAGCATTTTAATATATTGATAAAGAATTGAAATAAGGCCCATTTATTTCCATCTAAACAGCCTTTTCAGTGTGTCAGTGTCCCGTGTCTAATCTAGAACCGAACATACAAGTCTCCTTGGGTGTAGATCAGCAGTACTCAAAAGCAGGTTATAGTCAATCCTTGTGTGAAGAATTTCCAATTATGATCCATTTAACACTAGTCTTGTACTGAGCACCATGTATTTGGTTTGTTTTGATGAGGTACCAGCTACTTACTACTAGTACAACACTGCACATGTTTTTTTTATTACCTCTGTTAATCACCTTATTGAGTGCTTCTCATCCTCAATTAATGGAGCACACCCTCTTGGGTGGGAGGAGGGGGTCTCAGGGGACAGTGAGAGGCAGGAGATTCTTTTCTCTTGCATGAATGCTAAACCAGCCTCCAGTCACTAGGTGGCAGCAATGCTCAGATGATTCAACAGGCTGCCTGTTTACCCCAGAAGAAAAAGCAGACTTTAAACAGACCAGAGCACCGAGCTGATGGAGGATACGATGGAGCAAGTGATGAAAGTCATCAGAAAAGATGAGAAAATACCATAAAGCCCATATAGCCCTCAATTTATTTTGAATGTGGTTGTAAATGAGGAAAAAACCCAATAGCAGCTGGTGAAGAAAATGCCTGGTGGAGCTAAAGTGCTAATAGAATAGAATAGAGCTTAGTCCGCATTGTCGGCGGTAAGTTGGGCCCATTCCCGGTAATAGACATATTATGAAAATCCGATTTGCACAAGTATTGAACATGTACTGAACATTGCATTAACATTGTTGTGTACTAGGATAATGCCAGTACCAGTTAAAATGAGGAGTTATACACTCCTACTGCAGAGGGAAAAATTACCTATGGTAGCGCTTTGTTTTACATCTTGGATGTTCCAATCCTCCACTGATAGAGCTGTCCATGGCCTCAAAAGTGGATTGCTGTGTGAAAGATGTTTTCCAAGGTGGAGGTCATCTTCACCATCATCCTCCTTTCACACATCTTCTCAACAGAATCTAGTGGGCATCCCAGAGGGCATCCCCTTTTACCTTTCCATCCACTGGCTGAACCCACTTTGTCCACGTGGGGTTGGGGGCCTGGTGCCTATCTCCAGTGGTCAATGGGCAATCAGACGGGGTACACCCTGTAGAGAGAGCCAGTCCATTACAGGACAACACAGGACAAACAATCACACCTAAGGACAATTGAGACAGACCAGTTAACCTAACAGTCCTGTTTTTGGACTGTGGGAGAAAGCCGGAGTACCCCGAGAGAACCCACACATGCACAGGGAGAACATGCAAACTCCATGCAGAAAGATCCCAGGCTGGGAAGCGAACCCAGGACCTTCTTGCTGCAAGGCAACAGCTCTACCCCTGCACCACTGTGCAGCCCTAACAGAGCCAACAATACTGATAAATTCTAGCAGATGGGAAGGACCTCAGCCTCCTCAGGAGGTGGAGATGGCTTTGGACCATCTTATACAGAGCATCTGGGATGTGGAACCAATTCAGTTTATTGTTGAGGTGAACACCCAGGTAAGTAAGGGTATCCAACACCTCAATGGCTGTTCTCTGGTTGTACTAGTGAGTGAGGAGGAGTGTTTCTCTGAAAGTCAATCACCATTTACTTTCTCTTATTGGTGTTAAAGCAAAAGTGATTATAGTCACACCAGCCACCAAAGTCCATGATGACTGACCTGTACTAATAGCCTTCCCTTCTCATTCCAACATAAGCATTCACATAAACTGTTGCAAAATGACCACAATTCTGCAATAATGATTACTAGCAGAACTGTTGAAGCTACAATGTGTTGACAAAGCACATGGGTCTTTTCAAGGTGAAAACAACAAACACGTTTACCGTAATAACCGTGGCTAGCGGGCGTTCAGTTTTGCATGCCAAGTCCTCATGGGTTTGTTAATATGGCCACAGTCTTTCCCATTGTGAGTATCTTTTCCTGAGAGCAGCATGAGGCAATCGATAGGTGTGTGTGTGTGTGTGGGGGGGGGGGGGGGGGGGGTTGACTCCCGCTGCAGATTTGACATTCGCGTATGGGGGCAGGTTGGCACATAATAGCTGAGAACCACTGACCTAATGGGATGTATTTGCTAGTTTTTGCCTTTGATGTAGTCAAATGTATGCATACATACTTTAAAAAGAGTACTTTCAATCTGTTGTAGTTTGGCTTACCTTGAGGTAGTGTGTCATCCAGAGTAACACTCAGATTTATAGTAAGTTGCCAAAATCATCGGGGGGAATGTGAAAGCTCATTGAAATGAGTTATGAACCCTAAACACAGAGCACCTATCAGCTCCCTTCCATTGGGCAAATGTGTCTGTTTACTCCAAGTCCTTGAAGGCTGGTGCTTTTTAGTTTGCCAGTGACTGGAACGCATCTCATGGACACATTTGCTTTCCGTTGCCATGGTATTGTGGACAGAATTCACTGGATAGTAATGATCATTTCTGCACACCTTTAGCTTCCAACTTACTTCTGGCAAAAGAGTGAGCCAGGGAAAGAAACAGGAGAAGGCAGAAGACAGTGCAGCCGGCACCAATTTGCATGTCTGTCTCAGTGATTGAAGGAGGTATACACCACCATTTTCTATGATACAGAGAAAAATAAGTCAGAAAGAAGAAAAAAATCACCAATGCCCTCTACCTCACATATAAAAATCAGACTCAAGTAGATCACCATACCCGCAGGCTTATCATGGAGAGTTTACTTATTTATAAAACGGGTCTTGTGCCTTCATAGATGTTTTGTCAATTATTCATGAGTTTATTCATACGATAAATAACCAAGTAAACCAGTCCATGCATTCACTGGGAGCTTATGAAAGCACCGCACAACCCCATGTTACTGCCCTCAGAGTGGCAAATAAATAAGGTCCTGAAATGCTTGAAAAGACCATCTTTTCTGATAATAATATCTCATCTAATGTGCTGTTGCTGTAATAAAAAACACATATATCATAAGTCTGCAGCCCTTTATGCTTCTGATTATGAGCTGTAGAAAAGTTTCTGTCTTCCACTTCTCATTAGTACTCACTATGATTTGGTAGCAAATCAGTGGGGTTTGCTGTGAAAGGCAAGTAAATGTATTCAGATCAAACTGAATTATGAAGCAGCCCTGGAAAATTGGGGTCAGTGATAGATCCCTTTGATTTTTCCTCCTTCGCTTATTTTATCAGTCACATTTACATAAACTTGGGGTCTTATGTGAAATTATAATTAGGTAAAAGTTATACAATTCAAATTACCTCGTCCATTTCAATTTAATGACAATACATTCTTAAGACGGATTAAATGATGGGTCTATTTTTTGTGTAGAAAACAAAACATTGTATTTGAAAAATTCAACAATGTACCTATAATTCCTAAATTAAACTATGCAATGAAATATTAAATAGAACAAATCACACTGCACATGATTAGCGAGTTTCCTCTTCAAGGTATTAGCCTTTATTAACTAAAAATCATTAGGAAGCTGTTCAGTATAATGCAGAATAATATTTTACTAAACCTGGATCCCACAGTACCTGCTGTTAACACAATTTGTTTACAGATTTTTATATCAAGTACCATTTTCTTCTTTAAGAATTAGTAAAATTAGTATTACTTTCCAGCATCATTCAGGCAGCCAATCATAACATTTAATGTTGAGTCAAATGGTTTGCATTTAGTTAAAAAGAAAATTGCTGTAATTGTCAACCTGCCAATCATGAATTTGGAGAACTGTAATTGGGGTTAAACTCAGTCTCACGTTGGTGTTTGAGCAAGAGCAGTTTTAGCACGGGTATTCTTTTGTCCTTTCTAGCATTATGTTAAAAAGACCTCATGGGGTTCCATGCAGGTCTGCAACAATCAAGGCTTGTGACCTGACTTCAAAGAAAAACAAGGGGTGAGAACATTCATAACACCCCTTTTGGCATCACAGTGTGTCAAACAACAGCATAGCCACCACTCTTTCTGTCCTTATTGGAAATTGTGGATATATTCGAAACCTACTCTTCTTTTTCTCGTGAGGCACTAAAGAAAAAGGATGCTGAACAAAAAAAAAGACTAATCATTTCCTCTTCTGTAGCCAATTACCCTGGAGGTATTGTGTCACTGTTCATTTGTGATCATTATGGGCATTTGCATGAGAAACGAGAGAGAAACACAACAGGTGAGACACTCCTTCTTACTGGCGGATGATCAAGTTGCAGCTCACCTTGTCTGATTAGAGACCATTAAATAGAAATTAAAGCAGTCTGCAGTCAATTTCATCAGTCACTCCCAGGAAGCGAGAGCTCCTTTGACATACAGTAAAGAACAGTTACAGTGCACAAGAAATGCTGTTTAAATAACTATTAAAGCACATTACACAAGCATGTATTTCTACCCCTGCCATCTCCTGTTCAGGGCAAATCTCCAGTGGTCAATAACAGAGAGGTTGGAACATCCTGGACAGGACATCGGTCCATCACACTACCACATAGACACAAATAACCAATTGCATGTTTTGAGAAGAAACTGGAGTTTTCAGAGGAAACCCGTGCATACAAACCAAGAACATGCATATACAGCACAGAAAGACACCAACTGGTGGCTAAACCCAAATCCTTTTTTGCTGCAAGACAAAAATCAAAGGTGCAGTTGGTCCAATGCCTAAAACTAATCACCCCGAAATTGCAGAAACCATAGGTAAGAGAGCACCAGACAGTGGGGTGACTTAAGATCTTTATTTCATTCGATATGTTGAACGGGCAAACGAGACCTCAAATTACCGTAAACTAGGCCTAAACCCTTTGACTTAATCTAGCGATTTCTGTTTTTATTTTTTTATTTTTATTTTTTTGCATCAGTGTGGGGTTTTGCTTTGTTAATATGTTATTTGTAAAATAATCAACTTTCTGATTTAGTCTTTACAAATGCTGTTCAAAATGTTGCACCACCTGATTTTACTTGAGTGACTGGAAAGAGTAATTTTCTGTTAGCGCTTCTTGACTATTGCCTACAGTTTATCTTCCCTGAACTATTCTGTTCCAATTTCTCACATAGGAAATTCCACATATGATAGTATATTGAACTGAAATGCAGACCTTGAGGAGGCCTCTCTTCCTGGTTTTTATTTATGAAAGACTGAACCACCTTCTCCACTGTCCTAAGGGTTGAGTCATCTTAGAAAGGTTTACAGCCTTTGTCAGGATTGGAATGGTGGTCAAGGAGATGGCTACAACATTGATGGATAGATCAATCACGTATTAACCTGGAATCAGGATAGAGAGATTTCAGAACGGAATTTTAAATTTGATCTCGTTCAAAGACGGGTAAAAACTCAATGCAGAATTTTCATGAACAAACAAAATATGTTATTTGAGAGACACATTTTTCCATTTAGTGCTTTTGGAACCAGACGATATTGAAGGCTGATTCCATTACAAGTTGACAAAGCCTTGCTACAGAGACTAGATTTAAAGTGCCTGATGTCAAGATTAGGTTTCACTCTGGAGTCAAAACCAGAAAGCAGTCACTCTCAGGCAAGTTTACTGAAGTTGTTTAACATTTGCTTCACAAATTACCTTTTTTGGGGGGATAGAGCACATCCAAAACCCTTAGAACCCAAGTTCACTGAGAAACATTTTTTTTTAGTTACTTTTGATGTACAATCAGTCACTCTGAATTTAACACGAAGGCTGCATTTTAAAACGGGTCTTCTACCCCTATTTCCTGCTTTATCCATTTAGAGAAATTAAACAAGGAAATACCTGGGTCAGAGAAAACCACACAGGTCTATGTCATACTGCAAATTAGCATTTATGGACTCACCCATCATGATGGGGAAGAATGTTGTTGGTTTAACATCAGAAACATTGCAGAGCACATGTTGGGTAGTAGAAGCTAATCGTTAGCATTAGCAACTTTACAACATGGTAGAGGTCCTTCAGGCAAAAGCACACAGAGTAAGCGGTTGAGTCATGTTGCTGTTAGCCAATCAGAGACGAGATTTCTTAATATCAGGAAATACGACAACTTGCCATCTGCTGCTCACCTCTCCTCTATCTAGTTCCTAAAACAGGGGCGCCAGAGCTTTTGTTCAACAGTGATCAACTAATAAGGCATTGATTAAAACTGTATGGAATGTATAGAAAAAACATGTGAACTTGGTTTTTAAATGAATAGTTTAAAGGGAAAATAAGTTTGTCACTGCTGACATGTTTGTGCCATTTAAATTTAAACCAAAACATGTTTGTTGTTTTTCTTTCTAACTATCAGTGAAGTCTATGTAGCGAGTGACCCATAAATCTCATCAACTGCTTGAACTTTAGTCCACTAACTGAAACATGAAGGTTCCCCAATCCTGATGTGTTTCAGTGAGGTTCAAATTGCCATCTTGAAAAACAACAATAGCTTGTGGTGAAGTCAGAGGTTAACCATTTTACAAAAACGTGCTTGTGTTGACACCAGGACCTTTAAATGGAAACGCCCATCTGTCAGAGCCCATTCTCCATTTTATTTATGCTCTGGTTTCAGCACAGTGAGGCACTTTGGAGCCAACATGGTGAACAAAATTAGCAGTCCTTCTTTTTCCAGAACATAAATTAATCAACTTGGTGATTCATGCAAACAAATAATTAATGATTACGTCTTAATTTCATATGCAGGTGTTAATGCACAGATGCACTGGCACCGTTTATTCTCCCTTTGCCACAAAAGTTATTACTATTCAGAATGTGTTTGGTTTCCTTGTGAAGAAAGGAAAATATATACTGGTACTTGACAAATCCATTTCATTTTATTTATGGAAACATATAAACTTTTCTAATTCATTGGAACGTGTTCCCACCTATTGAGGGAGATGGTTGGGTAACACTTATTTTTGATTAATCACTTGCAAGCAGCAAGTGTGTTTCTCTCAATGCTTTCCAGAACAATTCCCTGACTGGGATTTCAGGCTTTTGATACAGAATATAGCCATCTTTTTTTAAATGCCCTTGAGCAGGAGACTGACTCATCATTGGCTGGAGGTGCACTGCTTCGTAGAGGCTGAATGTCTCAACCGTGTGGTGAAAACCTCACATTTCTATCTTGAAGGGGGAAAAGTGAAATTTTTATTACTTTGTTGTGGTGATGAAGCTGAGACATGCCAAAATGTTGTAGAAACAGTACCAGTGCTTCCTGGGCATTAAATAGCCAAAGGTGGGCTGATTGGAAATAAATAAGTCCTGTTATGAAATCTTAAAGGGACTTTACGGAGTTTTGAATTTTTATGCTCGCGATTGCCCCCTCAGGCCAAAAGCATAACTGCAGCTTCAATCGTAGGCTCGTGTATGAGGCGCGCATGCTGTACGTGCACACTCCTTAACGAAAATAACAGCTGAGACAGTCCCGTGTGTGTGTGTGTGTGTGTGTGTGTG